>NC_051159.1:62647241-62704936 GCF_013339745.2 Dermacentor silvarum | reverse complement strand
ATTACTAATCAGCTCAACATTAATATTAGTGAATCTTAAAGGAACTCTTAAGAGAAATAGAATTCGAGCTGTATTACTAAATCACCCTTCTACAATACAAAAAACGACGACGACGAAGAGAGGTCACTAAAGCCAGAAAAGACAAAAACGACAGACAGGGCAATGCCGATTTGAAGTTCCCGCTCTAGCTCCCCGTTACGTCATGGACGTTGACGGTGTACGTGTTGCTCAGCCTAGTGAACTGATTTTTTCCATCGGGAAGGGCGGACTACATTGTATTCTAAAAGGACCATAGACTGAATTAGCAAGCCACAGCGGCCCGTACACAGGAAACGACACTTCGAAATTCGCTATACGTGCTCTGACGCACTGACGCTGGGGTATCGGCGAGAAAAATATAATTATGCAAAAAATGGAAAATTGACCTATATTTTCTTTTAATCAACCTCTTACTGCGAAATTAACGAATATACAGTTTTGATAGAATAGCTTTCTTAGTCTAACTGATTCTCTTTAGTGACACTATTAAACTGATTTAGCCATTTCTTTAGTGACACTATATTCCGAAGCACAAAGTTGAAGGATTGTGTGGGACCTGTAAGAGCGTGAAAATAAGAAAGTTTAACGCCCCGAAACTGCACAGCGATGATGGAGGCCGTAGCGGGGGACTCCGGATTAATTTGAACCACCTAGGGTTCTTAACGTGCACCCAATGCACGGTACCCGGGCGGTCTTGCATAACCCCCAATCGGAACGCGCGGCCGCCGCGGCGGGAAGTGAAAACGCTATACCATAGCAGTCACCTTGCGCAAGAAATGATGTACACTTGATGGTACACAATTTGGCATTCGCGATTACGCATTATAAGCACTTCAGAATTTGGGGGATTATTTTGACTAATTATTTAATCGATAACAGAAAAGAATCGTCCGCGATCAGGCGACTGATAAACCGTTGGTCCCATTCTCGTATACGGTATAGCCCCCCCCCCCCCCCCCTTTTTTTTTTTTTTTCCAGAAATTGTACCGTGTTAGCTGGGAGTCTGGGACACCCTGTTTACATAGACGGGCACCATGATCAGATGATCGGCATCAAACATACGCACTTTCTATTCGTCGCAGTATACACACACCGAGACGTTTACAAATCAGGCGCGCGCAGTAACGTTCTCGCGCTCGGCGGTCTATCAACGCTTGTGTCGAGACGCAATCCGGATGCTGGAACTGCTGGACGCGGTGTGCGGCGCGTCCAGCAGGTCGCGCTGCTGCCGGGTTCTGGCGCTTCGCAGCGAAAGATGTGCCTTCACTTCCTCGCCTCCGCTCGAGACCTTCGGGCGCATCGCCCGGCGAGAATGCGTCCGGATCCCGAGCTCCGCGTACGGGGCGCCGTCGTCGGCGACGGCTCCGAGGACTAGCGGCGGCGTCGGCGCCCTGCGGCAGTAGCGCCGAGCATCACCTGGTTGCGAACAGCGCGTGGAGGCAGCGGTTCATGCGCCACACGAGGTGGCTGCGGGCGAACACGCACACGGCGTGGTCGACCACCAGGAACACGGTCAGCGGGTTCTGCAGGTCGACGACCTTGAGACGGCCTGCTGTATCACCTGCAATGGTGACGTATACGTGTACACTTGAAACTAACTGCACACTCCGTTTGACGTCCATTTAATCGTTTAGTTGTCGCACTGGTTCAATAATTTCCAAAAGTACGTGGGAAGCTATAACTGAAATGTCGCAATATTATACGCGGCAAGTCTTGCACCGTTTCGTCCGGTTATTGGCTCGAGAGAACATTCGAAGACGTGCGCGAGCAATCTGCTTTCGAGAAGAAAGTTTTCGTCAGTTTCGGCTATAGTATCCGCGCGTCGCTTTTGATGATGATGATGAATGATGATGATGAAGTGGTGCCTTTCCTTTGAAACGGGGGGCCGTTACAATAACGGTCGCGGAAAAAAAAAGCAATTAAAAAAATACAAACGTGTGTTCCAGGAAGAGTGGCCAACATCGTGCCCTCAAAGCTTATGTTTGGGGACGATGGCGCTCCCTTGTGGTACACAAACGGCAAGGCACTGTTTCATGCATCATCATCATCATCATCATCATCATCATATCAATCTTTTATTTACCTTAAGGACCCTTAACATAAGGGGGGGGGGGGCAGTATTGAAATACATGCAATGGAGCGAATGCTATCCAACCATTGAACCAACTACGTTATAAGTACAGAGCGCACAAGAAAAAAACAAGATTTTTTGTCATTATTGTTCACCTATAATGAAGTACGGCAATGAGCAGTGGAACCAAGGCAAAAAAGGTAAAACACGATGATGGGATGGAGCAAGTAATTAGGAATAAGCTAACAAACGAAGAGAACATTATAAAAGAGATTGATACCCAACGGACATTAAAATACAAGTCAAAGTATACAAAGCATAATGTAAATCAATATCTTCCTTCTCTTTCCTGTTCTGCAACTAGCTCTTATGTCTTCATTGGATTTTTTTTTCCAACTCTTTGTTTATAGATCAGCTGCCAGAGGCGTGGCGTCAACAAATCATTTCTCTCCTTGTTGCTTATTATTTTTGCTCTGTGACATCATGAGCGCAGTGTCATGCGCAGTAAGTCTAGCACTGTTTCGTCCGGTATCGGTTGGAGGAAACATTCGCACATGCGCGTGGAACAATCTCTTGTCGAAAGAGTAAACGTCATTAGTTGTGAAGGGAGCATTCTCAGGAGAAGAGAAAGAAGAGAGAGAGAGATCATGAAGAGGAAGAGGTGCTATTTTCTGCAACACAGCTCCGCGCTTTGCGGAATGATCTCGCACACAGCTGATTTATGCGAGACCGTTTGAGAAAGTTCACAAACAACGGGGCACAAGAAGGCAAATATTAAAAAAAAGAAAGAAAGAAGGAAGAAAGAAAAAGGAGCCAGGACCGTTAAAAGCCAACTGGGGCAATGAAATTTCACTTCGGCTAAATTGGTCATTAATGGGTAGTTTATAGTATCGAAGCAATCTTGGCAGAGCTTCAGGGCTGGTATTCACTGCGACAACGAATAACATCTGAAGTCTTCTTCAAATGCAACGAGATGACGCCGGCAATCCAGAATGTTTCATCAACATAACTACAGGCCACACGATGTTACATCTTTAGCTGTGTGTTTAAGTAAGCTTAACGGCGATCTTTGTCATAACGAACTAAAGGAGATGGTCGCGATAGCTATAAGTACGTGGAGATGTCGTCTTTGCGCATCTAACCATTGAGATTTGAACTACGGCTTTTCATGACCGTAAGGCAGGCGTCGTCGTCGTAGTCGTCGTCGTCGTCGTCGTCGTCGTCATCATCATCATCATCATCATCATCATCATCATCATCATCAGCCTATATTTATGTGCACTGCAGGACGAAGGCCTCGCCCTCCGATCTCCAATTACCCTGTCCTGCGTGCTAGCTGATTCCTACTTGCGCCTGCAAATTTCCTAACTTCATCACCCCACCTATAGCTTTCTGCCATCCTCGACTGCGCTTCCCTTCTCTTGGCATCCATTCTGTAACTCTAATTGTCCACTGGTTATCCATCCTACGCATTAAATGGCCTGAGCAGCTCCATTTCCCCCTCTTAATGTCAAATAGAATATCGGCTATCCCCGTTTGCTCTCTGATCCTCACCGCTCTTTTCCTGTCTCTATCGTTAGGCCTAACATTTTTTTTCATCACTCTGTGCAATCCTTAACTTTCTCTCTAGCTTCTTTGTTAACCTCCAAGTTTCTGCCCCATAAGTTAGCACCTGTAGAATGCAATGATTGTACACTTTTCATTTCAACGACAGTGGTAAGCTCCCAGTCAGGATTTGGCAATGCCCGCCATATGCACTCCAACCCAATTTTATTCTTCTGTTAATTTCTTTCTCCTGATCAGGGTCCCCTGCGAGTAACTGACTTAGACAAACTCCTTTGTAGACTCTAGAGGCTGACTGGTGATCCTGAATTCTTGTTCCCTTGCCAGGCTATTGAACATTATCTTTGTCTTCTGCATATAATCTTCAACCCAATTCTTACACTTTCTCGGTTAAGGTCCTCAATCATGTGTTGTAATTTTTTTCCCCATTGTCGCTGAATAGGACAATGTCATCTGCAAACCGAAGGTTGCTGAGATATTCGCCGTTGATCCTCACTCCTAAGCCTTCCCAGTCTAAGAGCTTGAATAGGAGTCGATAATGACTAACATGGAAGCAACGTTTCACTTAGCTTTCTTCAGGAGGTGAACATTGTCACCAGGTAGTGATGGTGCAGGTATATATACACTAGCAGAAAGAGTAAATGGAACAATACAACTTTTCACTGGGAGAACTTGTGGCCAGAAAGCAAGGCAACGTTTAAATGACTATGATAGCATACAGCACGACCTTCTGTCCCCGAATAGAATCCCACTGTCCGGGTACGTGTGCACTACCTACATGTATCACTGTGTTATATGTTAAATATGTTAAATATGGCAATATATTAAATATGTTTACGCCACACGAGTTCCACGACAAATGTGAAGTTCTGCTTTGCTAGTACAGCTGTGTGGGCCGGAGAGAAACACGCACAGGAACTTTGAATTCCAGGCTATATGTGCGCATGCTTCACCGGCTGTTTCTTACCGCTGCTGATGGTGATTGTTACCACCCTGTATGTTTATGTTATGAATCGTTTCGTTCGTCATTTATCACCCCCCCCCCCCCCCCATAATGTCATGAGGTGATGTGGGTAGGACGTAAATAAATAAGAACAAATAAATTCAGTTCTCACGAATGCCGTGTCCCGTAAACTAGTTCAACCGACTGTACATTCCTGAGAAGTCATTTGTATTCTCCTAGGTTACCAAAATTTGTCAATGTCTCGTTATCAAATTGACTACAGGCGACTAAAGGGTTTGCGAACTTTCCGATGCACCAAGCGTGTAATCGGCGAGAGTGATAACATGATAACATGATAACATGACATTTCGTAAAAGCAATAACCGGAAAATGTAAAATAAGGCACGCGTGGCAATATGATGTATTGTAATACGGTGGATCGGGAGCGCTCCGCACAATAGCATCGATATTGCAACACAATACGAGCGTAGCAGCAGTGGCTGCGGCTAGCGTGCCGTGATTTAAGGGCGAGGCCTCTGGCACTGGACGAACAATGATAGCGACCAGACGGCCGGCTGCCGTCGAATCGAATCCCTCTGCTCAAGTGCAATCTGTACATGGGTTCGTCACAGGTGGCTTCTCCGCAACAAGGCTCCTCGTAAGGAGAAACTCACTTTAAGTATTCTAATATTCGTTGCTCATACAATAGTCTGTGTAACAAAAAGTTGTATGCGCTCGTGAGCGCAATAAATAAATAAATAAATAAATAAATAAATAAATAAATAAATAAATAAATAAATAAATAAATAAATAAATAAATTGATATTGACTTTAGCATACACAAAAGAGGATCAAGGCGAAAGCCACCATTCCCACCGACAAACCCACCCACACCAAATGTCGCAGGTTCGTGTGCCTTAACTAACTATATCAATTAACTGTGCCTTAACTAACTTTACCTGAATTAACACCAAAGGTCGTGGGTTCGACTCCCACAATGGTCGTGGGTTCGTCCATCAATGGTGGCACCATCAATTTTGGTGCCATTGAATTTTGATGCCTGGACGATAAATTTTTTTACCCATTCAAGGCTTTCGCCTTAATAAATAGATAAGTAATCAGTAATCGTGCGTGCATTTTTAGCGCCATTTGGATCCCAATATGACATACTAATAAATGAGCCCGAAAGACTGCCTCGGTCATTCTGCCATGCACAGTCTCACCTGGTCTGCGCCGCCGCTCCTCCGTAAGCGCACCAAGTGCCACACCGCGGACAGTAGCGGACTCACGCCGGCCTGACCGGCGGCCTGCAAGGCGACTCGTCCTGCACCAGAGGTGGCACCGTCGGCAGCGTCGGTGCCGTCGACGAGCGTGGCGTTGAGCTCGAGTCCTCGCTGCGCGAGAGTGGTGCGCTTGGAAGCAGCCAGCTGCTGGTAAGGCTCGTACGCGACCATGTCCTCCTTGAAGAGGACGAAGGCCACTGCCAGCGCCAGGTCGACCGGAACGCAACCCATGTGCGCCCAGTAGCAGGCCTCGAACACGCGAGGTCTGCGCCAATGGAAAGAACACCCTCGCAAAACGGCCCTGTGTGTATGCTCTAAAGGCCCAACCACAAGAAACCGATTTTCGACGGATTTTCGGCGTCGGCCGCCGGCACGCGGCGTCGACGCTCAACGAGGTTTATTGACGGCTGTCAACTATACAAGAGACTCTCGGCTTCGACGTATTTCAAGCGTGGCGCAATGTGTCCAGACCCTCCCTTCTTAATCGCCGCAAATTTAGCCGGTCAGCTTTGCAAAATGTTGCGCTAACAGAACCATTGTTTTTGCTTCATAAGGACTTCTTGTAGTTTTAAAACTTCGATAAAGTTGTCCGTAGCTCTAGTGCAAACATGTAAAGTATTTTGCTGGTTGTCTGTACTGAAACACGGAGCATCAGTGACATAGCATGCATCACCAGCAGCTGCCGTGCTCGCTATAAAGGCAGGTCCATACAAACAGCCATATAACGGCGAACCAGCCTCCAGGGCCGTAGAAACGTCTGCCACGCGACAGTTGTCCAAAGTAGACGGCAGTTCGGCCGGCGCACCGCCCGCCACACGACCGCAGGGCCAATCGACGATCGCGAATCTGCGTGTTTCGGCCACCGGCGACGCAAACATCGGCTGCAGCTTCTGTTCCTAGCAAAAATACTTTGCACTAGATAAAGTAACGCGTAAATTGTACATTGTATGAAAAACGACATCCATTGTCGAACGTTAAACACAAAGGAGAGCTCCAATACTTGTCGATACTCAGGTGCAGTGCACGGCTACTGCAGGGCAGAATCGGCTCAGCTGTGCTCGTATCGCAGCTGACGGCACCGCTAATATCGGCGGATTTTCTTCTTCGTGTATAATTATTGCGAAGGGCGAGAACAGCGGTGAGAAAATATTGCAGCTTGTGAGCGTCAGTGATTCATTCCGAATGCTTTAGCTTTCAAGTGAGCCGGAGAATGCCTAGCGACGATATCGGCGCTGCCAAGCGATCAGCTGCGATGAGGCTGCCGTCGGTGCCTGACTGACCACTCCTCGGGCGCTGATTGGCCACTTCGCTGTACGGCTGCCGCACAAATGGGTCCCGGTCCCATCCTGTCTACGGCAAGGAACACCGTTCGCGAGCGAAACCGCCGTCGAACGGCGAACGGAAAACGGCGTGCGGTAAGTTGCCGTGCCGGTAACTTGGACTGGCCTTAAGTGTGCACTTCGGCATTCCTTGCATGTCCCTGTTGGAATCATCATCCATGATACCCTACAAAGCCGCACCATTTGCAATGGCCGGAGCACGTAAGTACGTGCGAGCGATCGGCTGCTTTAGGACGCGAATGAGGCACTCGCGGACGGCAACGCCGGAAGCTCGCTTTGTAAATCGCCTCCGAGCTCGCCCACATTGCACGTAACGCCGTCACGGAGGCCATAGTTTGTTTGCCTCCTACTTCTACCGCCACTTTCGCCATCGGCGCTGCAGTCTGGCATGCTCGGTTTTGGGCGCCAAGCAAGCGTGAACCGGCGGCGCATTGTAATCAATGCCACCGGCCGCCGCCGTGTGACGCGGGTTGGCGCCGACACCGAAAATCCGTCGAAGATTTCTTCCTTGTGGTTGGGCCTTAAGCTCTAAGTGTACACCATATACAGCTTCCCATTTACAAAAAATTACCAGGGGGAAATCTGGCTCTCAAAATATGGCGTATATGGTTCGAGGCCATAATGGGAATTATCTATAGGTGTATACAGTATATATACCGGGTGTTTCAGCAAACACTTTCAAAAAATTTTGAAGTTGCCTTTGGCAGATTGCAACAATTCTAGTTCAGGAGCTGGTCTACTCGAAGAGGCGGACATTACTTACACAAAAAAAATTTAATGCGTACCGGTCACAACGCATTGGCCATCCGATGCAGGTAGCACAACCAGACTCACGCACAAATACATTTCCAGTCTCGTTTTCTACCGAGCATCTAAAGACTGGAATGCCCTTATTCCCCATCAAGTCGCTGCCGTCACCTGCTCGTCACAATTCGTTCAAGATGTAACAACTTTTTATATAACGAATTGAAATCAATGTAACACTTGCTTGTAAATGTTGTACCCCTACTCCTTATGTATTATAATACACCTACTACGGGGTCTTTAAGGAAATAAATGAAATGAAATGAAGTCTATTCTTCTTCAAATGTAATGATTCAGCATTTGTGCAAGAGTGTACACGTATAACCCAGCGGCAGCGATCCGCACACTTGCCTTCCGTCCAGCAGGCTGGCGAGCAGGCTGCGGAGACGAAGCAGGACAGGCAGCGGAAGACGAGGTCGCACAGGTCCAGCGTCAGCTCCTGGTCCAGCAGCAGCAGCGCGCCGGCGACGAACACGAAGCCGATGTCCTTGAGGAGCCAGGCGATCGCAGTGGGCACCAGGCTGAAGGCGCCTCGGGGACCCGTCAGGAAGGCCAGGATCGCGCGAGGCGTCACCACTTCGGCCACCGCAGCTGACGTCGACGGCTGCGCGCTTCGAGGCATATATGCGCTACATATATACCTGCAACAAGCGAGAGCCTCTCTTGAGAGCGCTGGTTGGTATGTATATATATACCCGCGAGTACAAACGTTGTTGTCCTTGTGAGTATATTTGAATACACTGTATACGCACCTCAGAGCGATTCAGCATACAGCGAGCTGCTTCTTCTTCTCCTTCTTCTTTTGCTCGCTGTATATCTATACGTTTGTGTGCGAATGATGCGCGGCGATGCATATATTATGAGCACTGCACGGGCTTGGGCCTAGTCGAAGACCCTGGTAAAGCGCATATATATATATATATATATATATATATATATATATATATATATATATATATATATATATATATATAATGAACGAGAAGAAAGGGAACCGAGGGGCCCGATTTTGATTAATCATATCACATCCGCCGCTAGGTTGTGAGTGGTGGCGCTGGCTAACACTCCCAGGTTAGTTCTAGTTGTAAAACACAAATACCCCAGAAAGTGGATTGCAAAACGGCTCCGCGGTAGCTCAATGGTGAGAGCATCGCACTCGTAACAAGGTATTTACCTTGCTCGTAATGCGAAGACGTGGGTTCGTTCCCCACCTGCGGACAGTTGTTTTTATTGCGATAGCAATTATATGGACACTCAAAAGCAGATTTCTGCCGTCGGCTTCGCCGTCGCCGTCGCCGTGAGGTTCCGTATGACGTCAATGGAGATGAAATCGTCGCCGCGCGCCGAACGCTGTATGTGCGAGTGAAAGGGCGCGAGGGACGCGCGCTTTCACGGGGAGTGAACGCACGGCGGAGAACAAACGCGCGTTCTGCTCTGTGCTCCCTTAAGGGCTGCAGAAGTAGGCGTCTCTTTCTTCCTCTACAATCACCATATATGTATAGCAAACGTGCCTTCTTCCGACGCACGAAAGCTGTGGGGGGGAGGGGAGGGAAGGGAGGCGACGTTTAGCTGCGGCACCAAGTACCTATATTTATATCAGAGGCTCCGGCAACAGTCACCAACGCCGCACGCATTTGAGCGAACGCGGGCAAAACGCCGACGGCGTCGAAACAGTTCTGCGTGTTGCCGGTGCTGCTGCATGTCCAAGTTTATACAGCTGATAAAGCTGCTATCATTACTCCGTATAGCTCTCTTCAAATTTGCTATCGCAATTGATGCTTCACCTTTCAGGTGAAACTGCGACAACTTTTTTCATCTATTTTCATTTCCATCAATTTCTCATTTCTTTAATTCGTTAGTAAGTACAAGTAATTTCCCCTATGTTGTCCTTGGTGTCATTGTTTGTTGGCTTCTTATGATATGACATACATAATATATATATATATATATATATATATATATATATATATATATATATATATATATATATATATCATATATAGTTGGCAGCAGCGCAAAATCCATACGCACCAGCCTAATTCTTCTGCTTCTTGCAGCGGTGATCAAGCAATGTAGGACCGACCGACTCACTTCGGCTGGTTCGCTACGACGGTTCGGCTGGCACGCTACGACGCAAGTCCGGAGCCTGATAGCTGCTGCTTTCCGGACGGGGCGCTGCATCACACGAGCCCATCAGCAAGAGACAGCGGCTTCAGCTGCTATAAAACGGCTGGATCTGCATTTGGACGTAGTTTGGCAGCAGCGCACAATCCATACGCACCAGCCTAATTTTTCTGCTTCTTGCAGGTGAGCTCTATGCAGGTGAGCTCTATTTGAAGTTTTCTTTTGAACTTGCTGTGCGCCGCTGCCAAGCTTTCATTACACTGGTATCATATTTGTATTTTATTGCATTTGTGTTTGTGAAAATGTCAAAGGACTTCGTGAAGGATCTGGATGACTTCAAACGTGAAATGAGACTTGAAATGCGCTCCGGGAAGGAAAGTGTCAAGTTCTGCAGGGACACTTGCGACGAAACTAAGGCAATAAATACTGAATTGAAAGCCTTGATGCACGAACTGGGCGTTCTACTGCGAAGTAACAAAGCTCTCAAGAAAGAAAACAAGCAGCTAGCCCAAAGGGTGGACGAGCTTGAGCAATATAGCCGATTGAATAACCTAGAGACAAAGGGCGTCAAGTCGGTCGACAACACTGATTATGTAATAAAAAGACTTGGCGAAATCATTCAAGCGCCACTTTGTGCCGCTGACATTGATACTTGTAACCAAGATAGCGACGCGCATGGCAGGTGAAAGCAACACTATTGTTCGTTTCGTGCGCCGCGCTAAGCGACAGGCAGTTCTTTCAAAAGCTAGGAAACATCGGATTACGAACTAAATGCTGGGAGTTCATGGATCTGATCGGGTGTATGTTAACGAGCATCTAACCCGATCTAATAAGCGGCTGTTGGGAGCCACCATTGCCCTCCAGAAACAAATATCTTGGAAATTCGTTTGGACGAGCGGAGGCAAGGTTTTCACCCGAAAGAATGAATCCACTAATGGCCATCAGGATTATCAATGACGGCGACTTGTGCAAGATATCCCAGTAGTGGCCTAATTGTTCACTCCAGTGATCATGGCCATGTTCCAATCGCCAACTTGTTCCCTCTGTAACTCCGAGATTTTAACACTAGGTTCAGTAGTCGACGACAGCAAGAAATTTCTTGTTCACTTTAACATTAGAATCATTAAAAACAAACGCGACCGCCTTGATCATTTTTTACTTCATTAACAACAGAAGTTGATGCTTTGCTATTTACTGAGACTTGGTTGCTCACCCATGATGATCATTTTCATTCCATAACTACGCATATAACGGTCTACTGCGGCCACTGGAAGGGGCGGAGGCCTGCTGTTTATGGGTAAAGTTGTTACCAGCATTCCTTCAATAGTAAGTCGTAATGTTGATTGTTTAACTGTATCGCTGCCTAACATAGTCGTCGTGGCCACGGACTGGAAACAAACGATTTTTTTTTCTTTTCTTGAAAAATTGCTTGAAAATTTTGTACTCCATATTTCTTCTGTTGTACTTATGGGCGACATTAATTTAAATCTACTGTGATGAACAGAATACTAGAGAATTTAACAGTGTTGTCTCATCTTTAGCGTGTTCAAATTACATAACTCTACCGACAAGAATTACAATTGACACTGCTACCCTTAGATGTGTGTGTGACAAATGCCGTACCATCTGATATCGAATCTGGCTTACCGATTTCAGACATCAGCGATCACATTCCAATTTTTGCTTTATGCAAAGGGTGCACAAACCTAAACGTACAGTTGTTAAACATGTTACGCGGGAAATTATGATGAAACTTTGATGAACTTTGAATACCTCGTTCAGAATATAAATGGCATAAACATATATGACATAGGCGACATATATGAGGCTATTCAGAGTTATCAGCAATTTTTATTTATTAGTATTTATTTATTATTTATTATTTATTATTTTTATTTATTTATTTATTTATTTATTTATTTATTATTATTTATTTATTTATTACAAATGCCTCACAGGCTCCACTGAGTATTATGTGGGGAAATTTTGAGCGACAGAACACAAGAACAACCAGAATTCAAAAACAAAAGTGTTATACAATAGAAAAATGTCAGAGATAACATAGGTGTAGCACTAATAATAAGACACTTAGTATGTATTATACACATTTGAACGGGCCAACATGCTGTCATTATATAATTTATAAACTTGATTGCAAGATATCATATGGTTAACAAACACAGTCATACATGGTTAGTATTTCATTTCTAAATGCCGCGTGGTCATGAATACACACTACATCATCAGCGAGGTCATTCCATTGAATAATGGCACGTGCTAGCGCAGATGCGGTAAAGGCTTGGGTGCGGCCAAAAAGACGAACAAAACTACGCTGATTAGGGAGAGTGCGAGATATGCGATGAGGCTTTGATAGTGGCAAGGTATTTAGGTGCGCGCTGTAGATTATTTTATGCAATAAACATAGAATGGCTATCGTCCGGCGTAATTCCACGGATGGCAATGATAACGAAGCCTTCATGTTAGTCACACTGGAGTAGCGGTTATAGTCACGGGTGATGAAACGTGCCGCGCGGTTTTGCACAGATTCTAGTAAGTCGATTAGATATGATTGGTGAGGGGACTAGATAGAGGATGCATATTCGAGTTGTGGACGAACAAATGTCTGATATGCTAGTTTTCGTGTTATAGATGGCGCCGCGTGAAGATTACGTTTCAGGTAACCGAGTGTGCGCGATGCTGTAGTGGTAATTTTTTCAATGCGTGTTGTCCAGGATAGTTTAGAAGTGAAGTTAATGCCAAGGTACTTGTAGTGGTCTGTTGCCAATAAAGGTTTATTGTTACGAGAGTATGTGTAAGTCGAGTTTGACTGCTTTCGGCTGAACGTCATTAGTTTGCATTTCTCAGCGTTAACCGGCATCTGCCACTTCGAGCACCAGAATGAGATTGTGTCAAGATCATGTTGAAGTACCAGATGATCTGCCCGAGTTATAATTTTACGGTATATTACGCAATCGTCGGCAAACAAATGGATGTTTGATGTTATATGAGATAGAAGGTCATTAATGTAGATAAGAAATAATAAAGGACCCAGGACGCTGCCCTGAGGAACACCAGAAGTAACTTCAGAAAATGGAGATGAGGTGTTATTAACCCATGTAAACTGCTTGCGTGAGGATAAAAATTCATGAGCCAAGATATAGTAAGAGAATCAAGATTAAAGCAAGACAGTTTAGTAATTAAATGACAATGTGCTACACGATCGAATGCTTTAGAAAAATCGATATATATGCAGTCTGTCTGTGTGTTACCATCCATATCAGAAAATTGATCATGAGTGAATTCTAGTAGTTGGGTTTCACAAGACAAACCTTTCCTAAAACCGTGCAGTGGGGGAAAAAAGTAATGGTTATTTTCTAAATGCTGGGCAATATTAGATTCATTTATGTGTTCTAGTATTTTGCAAGAAATGCTAGTGAGGGATATGGGGCGGTAGTTATTTACATCACTTTTATTTCCAGATTCGAAGATGGGTATCACCTTGCCAATTTTCCAATCATGTGGAAGTGTACCATTGGATAATGATTGATTAAAGATATGGTAAAGGATTAAACTGCAGGGAATTATTGTTAGTTTGAGAATCTTAGTGTTGATTCCGTCAATACCAGAGCTTGTGGATACGATTCCTTCGACTGTTAATTGAATGCGGTTCATATACCTGTAAGTGACGTCAGTAATGGTAGCAATATTTGAGCAGTCTTCTTTCGTGAATACGGATGTGAAATATTTGTTTAAGACATCGGCACATTTTTCTTCTTCAATCAAATTTCCGTTTCCATTTTGTAGCGCTACGTTAGTCGGAGAGGAGGTCGGGGAAATGGCACGCCAGAATTTTTTGGGATTGTTAGTCATCAGGGATTATAAATTATGAGAAACGGACTTGTTCTTAGCTTACGAACGGCGCGTCAATATGCGGTTTCGCAGGATTTTTGTTTCGACCAAGAGGCAGGAGTGTTTAGTCGCTTAGCTGTCTTGAACAAGCGTTTCTTTTTATTTTCTAGAGTTCACAGATATCTGTGATACCATGGCTTTGGTACGCTTCTGAGATTAACGGTATTGAGCATGCATTAGTGCCAATAGGTTGAGTTTGAAAGTTGTGCAGGTGAATATTGCAATGTTGCGTGTGTGCGTGTGTGTGCGGTATTGTACCTCTGCTCCACCGCCCATTAATAAACATCGGGGCGGCGGATGTTGGTTTTATAGAACCTTACATCGGGGCGGCGGATGTTGGACTTGGATGTTGGTTTTATAGAACCTTTTCTAGAATTTAAAAAAAAATATGTGCAGAAATGTTCTTGTTGTAAGTGACATTACCTACTAATTTGTATATCTTTTATTTGACCCACTGATCAAGGTTTTGCTGTAGCGCCGCACTGTCGAACCCCTTTTGCATGTTGTATTTTATATACCATATTTTTTTTGCCCCGTGCTTTTTGTCTTGAACGGTACCATAGGTTTCGTTTAATCTTCGCATTTTGTATAAGGGTTTGCTATCATATACAAATGATGTCTTTGTTGCAGCTGTTAGATTATAACTTTAATGATTTGCTGCTTGCTTTTAGCGTACAATAGGAGCACTTCGAGTATAACTAACTTATCGTTTTTTCGTACAACGGTATATTTCGCTTGCGTTTCTGGACTGCTAATGCTAGTAGCACAGACGCTGCTACTACTCTGTACAAGTATTGTACCGCGCTGGCCAATGTGAAGAGGGACGAAGTCCTTTCTGCAGGCTGTACTCATGCTTAACCTCGGCTTCCTCTCAGGCACTGTCCGATAAACAAATAATTAAAAATAGGTAAAACGAAGAGGCGACGGTAGCGAAGGCTAGGGTTAAAAATTTCCGGCAAGGCATTTTATTTTAAACACGATAGTCTTTCTTGGGCTAGCCAAACGCGATAAACTTTGTCCGTCTGTCACTCGATTCAACCGCCCGGCCAAAACCAAGCATGTCGAGAGGAGGTGCAGAGAGAAAAAGAAAGAGAGATAGAAAGAGAACGAGAGTAATAAACAAATAAAATAATATTTCTTGGCGAGGCGGGATTCGAACCCGGGTACCCACGGTCCAAAGGCGAGCTTCATAACCACTATGCTATTTTTTGTCTTATTTTCTTACATGGTATTGCATAATGTATATGCGAGAAAAATACTATCTGCGAAACAAGCACCAGCCAACACATCTCATATTCATGGCCTAGAACGGACCCAAAATCTCGTTAAGCACATCCTGCACGCACAAAATACAATTAGCTTTGATCTTAAAAAGGTGGCAAGTAGCTTTGATTTTAGTCTAAAAATGTGGCAATGACAAGCAACGTAACAAGAGATGGTACCAGTCCGGCTGAAACTGTCAAGTTATACATGTCCTTCAAGTGACCTTTGCTATTTTTTTCTCTTTCATGGTATTTATTACAGTAACATGCAGCCCGCTAAAACATTCACCAGTTGTGCAGAGTCATAGAATGGCGGACACAATGACTGTCACCTACTCTTACTAGGGGGCAGGAGGGGTGCACACAGGCCTTACCCTCGATGGAGGAGAGACACGACTGGCAGCACAGCAAACGAGGATTTAATATGTACAAGGACGGTAAAAGCACGAGACACACAGAACTAAAGACATAACTCAATCAAAATGCTGATTCAATACTAAATAAAAATGTATCAAAAAATGCTATCTTGGTTTCGGAGCCTAACTCCATCTTAATATCTCTAAGTCAGTCCTAGCCCTGACTCATCAAAGTCTGGCCACCCTGGCCCCGGCCTAACTGCGTCGCAAAGCAGGAACGTGGGCTCTTACGGACCGTCGACTTGAAGTTCCTCTCGTCGGGTCCAAGTCTTATTCAATCAGGGTGTCGCTGATGCCGTAAGTTCCGACGACTCGCGGTTCTGTTGACCTGACCGAGTACGTGGCTGGTGCCCCGGTAGCCGCCGCTGACGTGTCACTTGCCTGGTTAGGCCTAATGAAGCGTTCTTCGCCCTCCGACGATCTGCGTGGCAGCCCGGTGTGCCTGTGATTATCGGTTAATCGGGCCCGGCCGAGGAAGAAGGATTATGGCGAAGAGGACCGGAACTACCGTGAACATCAGCAGATGGTCCCAGGAGCTTCGCCCGGACGTCTCCCAGATCTACAGCTACGCCTGGGCCTTGCCAGTGTCACGAGCTTCGTGGCCGGGCTCTCCGCTCTCCCGTCGTCAGAGCATAGCTGACGAAGTGACCTTCCCGTCCAAGAGCCACGTCGATAATGCTGCTTCGCCTCGCTTCTGCCTCGACCACACCTCGGTTCACGTGCCTCGAGCGCTCGCGCGGTTTTGAACGCTCCGCGAACTTCTTCGTCTTCTTTTCTCGCCACAGGCGGCCTCTTACATGTGAGAATGACATTCACACACAGAAGAGGCAGCGTTCTAACTTTAGGCGGAAAAGTTGGCTCCGATTTAAAAGGGTGGTAAGGATAGGCACATCACCAAATCGGGTACCAGTCCGGTTAAATGTCAAGTCCATCATAAACATGTTTTAAGTGCGCAGTCATCTGGGAGGAATGCACCCCTGTTGATACAACTGGTTCGGTGTTTGGGTCCATGATTCGCGTTTACCACAAACTGTGCATTCCCATGAGAAAAAAACAAGTCAAAAGGTACATTATCAGCAGAGGTCGGCAGCAGGTACCCCTCGCTTGTAGAACATGCATTTATGGGAACCATATGATTGCGTTGTACCAACGATTGTAACAGAACTTGCTATGGGCGAGAGAAAGAGAAAATGAGAGCGAGAGAGAGAGAGATACATTTAAAGAAAGAGAGAGAGAAAGAGAAACACAGATAGTGAGAAAGAGAGAGAGAAAGAAATGAAAAATTAGATGCTGCAAATGAAAAAATCAGGGCGTTAGAAATGGCGTCGAAGAGACGCTACGCGTTAAAAACAAGCCGACTGAAGCCGCGGCTCTCTAGCCGGCCTTAAGTCAAAAGGTCCCAACAGATGGCGCGAGAGCAGGGCGAACGCGTGAAACTTGAATAGAATTCTGCAAAACCTATATTGCATCCATCATGGGAGGAGTGAGAGGGGAGGGGAAAGACGGGATGGGTGGGAGGGGGGAAAAGAGAAGGTGTTACGTGTCAGGGGTGGCAGAAGACTATCGTCTTTCGATGTCATTTGCAGCGAAGCAAGAAGATATGCGGTCCATTTTTTCTCCTAATGTCAATTAGAATATCGGTTAACCCTGTTTACTCTCTGATCCACAGTGTCTTCCTGTCTCTAAACGTTACGCCTAACATTTTATTGCGATAGCAATGATATGGACACTTCAAGCGGAATTTTGCCATCGCCGTCGCCGTGAGGTTCCGCATAAAGTCCAAGGGCGATAAAATCGTCGCCGCGTGCCGTATGTGCGAGTGAAAGCGCGTGGGGGACGCGCGCTATCACGGAGAGCGAACACACGGCGGAGAGCAAACGAGACTTCCGTCGCGCGAATGGCCGTGGGGGTATGGGAGGGAGGGAGGGAGGGGGGGATGCTGTCCTGTGGCACAAAATGCGGATCTTGCAACCGGGCGCAAGGGGACCTGGAGACGCAATCTCCTACGCGAAATGAGCAAAGCGGGAAGGCAGCGCGGCAGGGGGGGGGGGGGGGGGGGGCTTCTACTTTGCCAACAAATCCGTTCTTGTACTTTGCGCCGGTGCGGGCTGTCGGTGTTGTGGCGCTCACAGTGTCTTGAAAGCGATCTCCACACGGCTCTGACCTTTGTATGCGCTGTGCTTTCGCCACTTAGTTTCCGCTGAAGCGATAGACCGCACGAACCTTCACTCGCTGCGGTGGCCGCGCTTCCCCATGCCAGCGTGTTGACAGCGGTTGTCTGCGGTCATCGACTACGATCTATTCATGTTTGCTTGTGCGCGCTGACACCATGCTTCTTAATTCAGTTTGTATATAAGGGAATGTGTCAAGTTTTGCAGCCGATAAAACTACTATCCCTACTCCTTATAGCTCTCTACTAAATTGCTATCGCAATTGATGCTTCGCCTTTCGGGCGAAACTGCCCCATTTTTTTGCTCCATCACTCTTTGTGTGGTCCTTAACTTGTTCTCGAGCATCTTTGTTTATCTCGAAGTTTCTGCCCCATATGTTAGCACCGGTAGAATGCAATGATTGTACTGTTTTCTTTTGAAAGACAGTGGTAAGCACCCAGGCAGGATTTGGCAATGCCTTCCGTATGCACTCCAACCCATTTCTTAATCTTTTGCGTTCTCTTTATGTTCTTAACACCAAGGATTATACATAACGGGTAAAAAAAAGTCTCAGTTTCGGAAGCCAAAATGTCGACGGTGATAACAAGGTTTAGCGTTGGGCTCGAGCCCCACGCATGTTGTTCTTACAATACACAGTGGCGAGTGGGGACGACGCAGCACGCGAATCAACTGCTGCTGCTCAGGGCTAGCAGATACAAGCAAACCGAACCGGAAATGAACCGAAAACCGGAGCTGAACTGTTGTTTTCCGCCGAACCGGCACTGAACCGAACCGGTATGTTTACCGCCATATTGAAACCGAAACTGAACCGAAACTTTTTGGAGGGACCGTTCCGAACCGGTTCGACCACAAGTTCAGCCCCATGAGTCGTTTTCGCTGAAATTGTACGACCATGCCGGACTCTGCGCTGACGACTGCAGACGATGTCTCTTGCGTCATTTCATTTGATTTATTTCTGAAAGTGCCCAAGGACAGCTCTACGCCTTAGTATTGGTGCGCTTGTGTTACAGAAAAAACAGAAAATAAAAACAACAAACAAAACAGAAAACCTGGAAGTACATTGGTAAAATGCAACAAAAATTGAATTACATTAATGACAGAAGTCAGATAATGAGCAAGTGCAAGAGCTGAAAATATCAACATCGTAATGCAAGGTATTTTGTTGTGTCACAAGACGTGTTATAGCGTTAGAGGTGCAAGAGGAGTTTACGTAGAAAATGCTGGGATTACTTAAGTTTGGGCGAGGCACGCACAACGTGCCGATTCGTCGCAGAGTGCGGAGTATGAACTGTGTGACAGTCATGTGGCTCGCCACAGTGATCTCATGCGTGACTCAACTATACGCATTGTCCGCGTTTACTGTCTAGACCTATAAGCACCTTTTAATGGGTACACCATATCTATATTTCACCCCTCAGAATTGGTAATATCAGCCAAGTGCGCGACTCCTGGTTTTACGTTTCCACGATTAGCAAGAATAACGTGCAGAAAAAACGAAAGTTGGCAATAGGTTTTGACACCAAACCAGCCG
This sequence comes from Dermacentor silvarum, assembly GCF_013339745.2. NCBI lineage: Eukaryota > Metazoa > Arthropoda > Arachnida > Ixodida > Ixodidae > Dermacentor > Dermacentor silvarum. The sequence continues at coordinate 62,685,480 of NC_051159.1, read as the reverse complement.
AACCCACGACGAAGCACTTCTCATGTATAAATTTAAGGCCCGCGAAGAACATTGCGAATGCGATTAAGGTGTGTACTATGTGTACTGCAGTGACAATTATTCAGTCGTCAACGTGGTGCAATAAATGCAAAGCGGTAAAATGGCGCTATTGCAACAAAATAATCGCATGGAGACCGATAAAATACTGCAGTCGTAAACGGGGTAACAGTCAGACCGTACCAAAAGCGGTTTTAGTACAATGTTCTTTCTTTCGCCAGAAAAAAGTTTTTTTTTTTGTAGAAACAAATATCTTCATCAGCAGCAACAGCCTATTCTTATGTCCACTAGAGGACGGAGGGCTCTCCCTGCGACCTCCAATTACCCATTTATTGCGCTAGCTGATTCCAACTTGCGTCTGCAAATTTCTTAACTTCATCACCTCACCTAGTTTTCAGACCATGCCGACGCCACCATGCCGACCTCACCTAGTTTTCTGCCGTCCTGGACTGCGCTTACCTTCCCTTGGTACCCATTCTGTAACTCTAATGGTCCACCGGTTATCCATTCTACGCATTACATGGCCCGCCCACTTCCATTTCTTTTTCTACTAATGTCCATTAGAATATCGGCTATCCCCGTTTGTTCTCTGATCCACACCACTCTCTTCCCGTCTCTTAATGTTAGGCCTAACATTTTTCGTTCCATCGCTCTTTGTGCCGTCCTTAACCTGTTCTCGAGCTTCTTAGCTAACCTCCAAGTTTCTGCCCCATATGTTAGCACCGGTAGAATGCAATTATTGTACACTTTGTTTTTCAGCGACAGTGGTAAGCTCCCAGTCAGGATTTGGCAATGCCTGCCATATGCACTCTAACCAAATTTTATTCTTCTGTAAATTTCCTTCTTATGATCACGGTCCCCGTGATTAATTGACTTAGATAAACGTACTCCTTTAGAAATTTAGAGCCTTGTTCCCTTGTTCTTGTTTTCTTGTTCCCTTGCAAGGCAATTGAACATTGCCTTTATCTTCTGCATATTAATCTTCAACCCCACTCTTACACTTTCTCGGTTAAGGTCCTCAATAATTTGTTATAATTTATTACCGTTGTTGCCGAACAGGACAACGTCATCTGAAAAGCGAAGGTTGCTGAGATAGCAAATATAATTACAACTTGTTTTCAATAAAAGGTCCACCAAAAACGATTTAGAACCGTTATCTTTGTTTGTTAAGGTAATCAAGAGCCAGTTTTTCCAACTACACTTGGAACTCACGCGGAATCCTTTGGATGTATGCAGAACACTCACGTGTACTCGAAGGCCCGACCTAGGTCCATTAGTGAACAGACACGAGCCCGACCCAGGCCCGCATGTAAACCCGAATGGCATCAGGCCCGGACCCGGCTCAGCAGAAAGGGCTTGATCCTGCTAGGCCTGGCTCGGGCATTCGGGTAAGCCGGACCCGTGCAACACTCTATCGATATCTTAAAAGAAATATGTACCATACATGAATTCACGTGAAAACTAATGACATGGTGTCCCATCATCGTTAACGGAACAGCGGTACCTGCTGTAACAGTCACAGACCGTGGACTATCCTAGTCAGGACTCGCCACCACACTGAATTCGGAGCTGAAGAGTTTTGTTCGCGTTCATCGTGTTGTGCAAGGAACAAGGTGGGATCACTCGGAGTTATCTCTATTCCAACTGTAGCAAGCGCTATTCGTAGGCTATATTTACGGTACAGCGTGTCGGTGCATGCTCTCAAGCATGAGAGCTGTGTGCGCACGCTAGGGCTCGCTAGGTTCGCATGCTATGTCAACTAATGAAACAATAGCGGAAGCTCATGCTTGTCCTTTTCGCGTGCGAATGCTCTACAAACCTCTGCGAGTGTACCTTCGATTGTTGAATCGACGCAGGCACCTTAACTTGTCATTACTTACGGCCACCCACCCACACTGTAGCGCCTCAACGAATACATCGCGCCATAAGAGCCTTCTACCGCCATCATTCTCTCCCGCCAGTATTCACTGAACTCTTCCGTGGGTCCCGCCTAAACTTTAGGTTAGACTTCAGATCCGTGGGACTACAAGGAAACGCTCTGTTTCATCTGTAGAGACGCCGAATTCGGTTTGACCCTCTCCATTTATTCAATTGTTCCGAGATAGTGCATGGGTTTCGCAGAGAAAAGCAGACGGGGCTTGGATTGAGGCGGCACCGTTTGGGAGCTGGTTTGGTTCTCCACAGGGCGTGCCGCGTGTGATCGCTGAGCGGGTGGCAGTGACTCTGCCACGCATTCATCGACCTCAAGCAACTTACCCGGTTTCACATTTATACAGTGTAATGTGGTACTTCGCCCGTGTATATCGATGAATCTGTAACGTCATATGCCACCACTAAAGCCTTCTCCATCCCGCAGATGATCATATTTCGATGATATAAACGGAATTATAAGAGTACACCAACAATCGCAGATTTTTTTTTTTTTTGAATCCGGGAGGCAACTCGATTTGTCTCCGAGGAGACCCTTCGCACAGGGACGGTATTCTGCGATGTTAAGCCAGCTATTGAAACCGTTCGCTGCGCCATGAGACGAAACCCGTATTATACCTTAACTCTAGAAATCATAGAGCTTCTCGACGTTGCGAAAAGAAATGGGCACGATATCACCTTCCCGGGGATGCATGCACATGCATTGCGGCTTAATAGGGAATGAACAGGCAGACGCTGATGCAAAACAGCTTCAAATAATACGTCTAAAGTACGTATTGAGTTCTCGCGAGCAGACACAAATGCCCTGCTTCGTTTCGTCATACGCCGCTCTGCATTTAAGCACTAGATCGAACCAGATTCAAGACACGGGCGATTCCATGAATGGGACCCAGAACTGAAGTCTTCCCTCCCGTACTCCTCACAAGCTTAAAGGGCCTCTAAACCACCTCAGATATCTTTTTTTAGGGGCGAAGCTCCTTATGGCGGCACACGTTCCGTCCCCGTAGTAGTAGTAGTAGTAGTGTGTAACCAGTCTGAGAAAAAAATTCCGAAGTTGTGTCCGTAGCGCGGAATCGAACCAGGGACCCCTCGCTTCCGAGCGCGCGGCGTTAGCCCACTGCGCCACGAAGCGGACATGGACAAACGCACCACGATGGCTATAAATACCCAACATTAACGAAAGGCGTTTCTAGCGCGTTTCTAACGCGTTTGTGCTAGCGCGTTACGGCCCGTGTAAGAAGCTGGTGTAAGACGCTGTGGCCTCTCCACCTTACCTTCAACGCGTTTCGAACGCGCTGCCCAAAGCGGTGGCAAGTCAAGTTCAAGTCGAGGAGCGTTTATGAATACGGGGGGTATACTCTCTCGGCAGTCATGTGATGGCGTCGGCAAACGCGGTGCACGTTCCGGCATGTGTAAGCGGCTGCGTAAGACGCTGTGGCCTCTCCCCCTTACTAGAGAGTACTGCACGTTTCTAACGCGTTTGTGCTAGCATCCCCTTGAGCGGGAGATCCGATGATTCCCTCCGGAGCTTCGCCCACTCATCATCATTCACCCCGTGGATATGCTGTGAATTTTTTTTTCACATTTCAAGTAAACACGCGCGTCGCGTTCAAAATGTCGTCAGCAGTCACGATGAACAATGCCAAACGCTGCAGCGCTACGCGCCGCGGGCGCGCCACAAAATTAAAAAAAAAAAAAAAACAATGCCGTCCTTCTCTCCTGGCCTTTCCTATATCCCCAGCGGTCGTGACGAGGTTACCAGGGTGCATCTTCGACGATGTCGATTGGTCGAGCAAGAACCTACGAGTTCCGGTTAGTCTGCTAGCAGGTACGCGCGCTCCCTGCTCTTCCTCGCCGTGTTGCTCGCTTGTGCGCGCTTGCGAATCGGTAATTACAGCCCGCAAGTCAAGTGCCAAATCGCTGGCGTTCCAACACAGTCGAGCTTAGCGGTCTGATTAGCTGCACGAACAGAGTGCGACAGTGTTGGTTTTTCCAGACGTGCGCGCAAAACAGCGGCACGCACAGCAACAGCGGGTATACCCGCGAAGCGCTGAGTCGCGGCTAAGGGCTATCCACGTTAGAGCACTGCACGGGCCGATTTTTTCAGCCCGGGCCCGGCCCGGGCCCGTTTTTACGTTGGGCGGCCCGCCCGAACCCGATCAAAACTTTTATGGCGAGACCCGGGCCCGGCCCGGGCCCGGAAATAATCTACGTTACCCGCCCGGCCCGGCCCGCCACCCCTTTACCTTAGGCCCGATCCCGGCCCGAGCCCGACTCGAAACCGGCCCGACCCCGGCCCGAGATCGCAAAATAATGTTTTTCACAGTTGAGACGCCCGAGAATAACTCGCTGCACGTTACATGCACACCACCAGAAAGCCCGAGCCCGGCCCGGGCCCGGGTCAGAAAGCACACGCCGCGCCCGAGCCCGGCCCGAGCCCGTGAAAAAACTGTTCTACCCGGCCCGGCCCAGCCCACGGGCCGGGCCGGGCTGGGGCTTTTGGGTAAGCCCGAGCCCGTGCAGTGCTCTAATCCACGTTACCGGCACGGGAACTCGCCGCACGCCGTTTGCCATTCACGGGCCGCCGTTCGACAGCGGTTTTGCTCGCGAGTGACGAGATTTCCTTGCCGTACGTAGATAGGATGAGACCGGGACTCATTTGTGCGGCAGCCTCACCGCCACTGATCGCTCGACGGCGCCGATATCCTCGCTAGGCCTTTTCCGGTTCCCTTCAAAGCTAAAGAGAACGGCGTTTCGAAATGAATTACCGACGCTCACGAGCAGCAATATTTTCTTATCGTTGTTGTCGCTCTTGGCAATAATTTTGCACAAAGAAGAAAAATGCGCTGATATTAGGAGCGCCGTCCTCTGCAAGCGAGCACAGCCGAGCCGGTCGTCTCTCGTCGGTAGCCGTGCGCTGCAGCTGAGCTCGACAAGTATTGGAACTCTTGTTCATGTTAAACGTTTGACAGCGGATATTGTTTTTCATAAAATGTACAATTTATGCATCGCTTTATCTAGCGGAAATAATTTTGCTTGGAACAGAAATTGCCGCCGATATTTTCGTCGCCGGCGGCGGAGGCGCACAGCTTCGCGCGTCGTCGATTGGCCCGTCGATCGTGCAGCGGGCGGTGCGCCGTCCGAACTTCCGTATACTTCGGACACCTCTCGCGCGGCAGACGTTCTACGGCACTGGAGGTCAATTCGCCGTCGGTATGTTTGCCACTAGCGCGAACGTGCCTTAACCAGAAGTGGACAGTGTGTTGCGAAGCGCCATGGCGACGAGGAAGGTCAAGCGCGAGACACACGGTGCGATTTTGCGTGCGATCCGTTGTACGACGCGTCGGAGTCCGATTTGCCGCATACGACGATTCGGGACACATGGTACGAACGATGTGCGGTGCGTTGCTCTCCCCACAGCCGACGGCCCTGCATAGACGCTCGGAATACTGCGGAACTTCGCAAATTGAAAACAAACGTCTTTGCACTGTTCTCTAGTTTCGCACAAACGATCACAATAAAAACGCGTCTGTGATAGCAGCGTAGACGGCTGTCGACGGATCCCACACCGCGTCCGCAGTGTGGGTTTCGTCGACAGCCTCCGATGGCTAGGAGCTGCCAGGCCTAGCTCGCTGGGCCGTCAAATCCGAGACCAGTGTCGCTTGCGACACGACCGCTTGTAGCTCATATAATAAACCTCCTACGTTGGTCAGCACAACGTGTACACAGTTATGTCGCGCTTAAATTGCAATAAATTTGATTTTATCGGCACGGACGGAAGCGAACGAGCAAGCCAGGCGAGCTTGCGATTGCTGGGAGACGGTATGTAGGCCTAGCTCACTCGCTGTCGGATCCGTGGTCGACAGCCCTTGCGATCCGTCCGCAGCTCGGTATAAAGCGCCCATATTCGTCAGCACAATCAACGTCTGAACATTTATGTCGCTTATAAGTGGCAATACCATTAGTTTTCCCGACGCCGTTGGTAGCGATGAGAAAACACGTCAGTCAGGCGAGCCGCTTCGCATAGACGACAGCTGCAGCGTCTGCGCTGACCGCTTCCGTATCGATACCACGTCAACGATTTACTACTTCGCGCAACGTTTTATAACATTGCCAATTTTGAGTTCACTTCATTCTATAAGTTATTTCGTGTCAGAAACAAAGTGTACCCGATTTTTGTGTCGCCGTCAGCGGCAAAGAGGCCAGCGTCTCGACCAGGGAAAGAAAAGAAGAAAGCACCGGGACGATCGAAGCGCTTGCTCGCGGGCCCCGCCCCGCCGGCTCTACCACGTGACCATGACGTACACGCTGGCGGAGCTGTCATTGGTTGTGGCCGTCCGACTGATTGTGCAGTCGTACGACTATATCCAACAGGTTGGTCGCACGCGGCGCGTACGATTCGGCGCCGCATGCGGCAGAATATGTTGAGAACTTGTTGAGTGCGGCGGCCGATGCGGTGCGTCGTAGGACGGATCGCAGGCAAAATCACATCGTGTGTCTCGCGCTTCACGTGACATTTGGAGGAGCACTCGGCGAGGAGAGACCAGCCGACGAGGAGAGTAGCGAAGGAAAGAGCGAAACGAGCGAGGGCCGTGTTTCGATCAAACGCGTGTAACTCCGCTATTACGGCACAATTTCGAAAAATTCTCGCGGCTACGTGTTCGTTGTAGACTCGTGCACAATTCCAACACCACAACTAAATTTCGACCTCTGGGTGGTTTAGGGACCCTTTAAACGAAACAAAACAAGTACGTATGATCCACCGGATTCGGATTGGTGCCGCATTCACGAGGCGTTATACACACCTCATAGCTTGCAAGGACACTTGTGCAAATTGCGCCGACACACTATTGTGAAAGCTTCGGAAGCCCGGCGTGAAATGATTACTATGCTAGAGGCACTAGCAGAAGTGTGCTTATTCGACTGCACTGCATGATGTTGCATGCGGCAAGCTCTCAGGATACTGAACGTTGAGTAGCAAATATGAAATACGAGAAGAGACAGCGCTGAGCCCTGTCCATGTTTGTGTTTAGTGCGCGCTGCCCAAGTATTAACAAACATACACTCGCCCAAATTTCCATTCTTTTGCCCGATCAGCAGACGAGAAACGATGAATTAATCTATGGCTATAATGAAGTGCGATCACATTTATCTGTTCTACAAACCTAGCTTATAAGACTAAGAAGGCGGTATTTGAACTTCATTGGATATGTTACCTGGCATGACATCGGACCAAATGCGAAAATAGAAATTAAGGGTCTGTTCACGCGTTTATGACATACAACGAAAGAATTTGTATATAATGATGTTTAGATGGAATGACCAAATAGGTTTCTTAAATCAATGATAATTATCATATTAATCATCATTTATTGTCTCTTAAGGTGGCGGTCCCACTCCGGCGGCCCGAGCCCCCCGTTTTCAGTACTTTTGGGGCAACCGTGGCAACCTTGAACTCTAACTTCAAAAATTTAGCTTCCTTGAGCGTGTAGTTGCCGGGCTGTTTACAAGAGAAGTTTGCAATATTTGGCATTATTCAAAAGCAAATTATGCAAAAAGTAAAAATTCTAAATTATTTTGCCGCGCCTAGGAAATAGATAAATATGTCCTAAAGCTACACAGCAAGCCGCAATGCAGTAGATGCGGTAGTTTCTTCTAAATATTGTCACAACTGAGACACAGTTCGCAAAAACCATGTATCTCATGCTTTTTCTTGAACATTTATTTCTAAATCACATAAATAAATTTTTTATATAAGATATAGTTGGAATCTCCAAGAATTAGGCTTTTTCATGGTATATACCACTACTTTATATACCAAGTAGAAGAGCCGCCACGATTGCTCCAAAAGTACTGACAACGGGGTGCTCGTGCCGCCGGAGTGGGACCGCCACCTTAATATGGATGATCCCTCTTTCATAGGAATCGGTAAAACACGAAAGTGAAAAGTGTCTTCACAGACGCTGTTCCATGTTTGGTTCGTGAACTCACGGTCCGCTGCAGCGAAAGGGGTATGACTTGCGGGCCGGCGACCGTATTGCATTAAGTTTGCTTAGCGCACGGCGTCCTGTTGGCGAGCGCCGTCCTTCTGGCGAGTGGCTTTGGCGAAGGTGCGAGCATTCTGGTCCGGCTCTGTACTGGCTACGGCAGCCAGTCGAGCGCCAGTGGCACCGATATCTTATTGCAGTGGATCCCTGCACACGTGGGTATCCCGGGCAATGAAGAGGCAGATGCCTTGGCAAAGGAGGCACACGGCATGGACACGGCGATCAGCCCGGCAGTCATTGCCTCAGACTACTCCAGGAGCACCTTGCAGCGACTGCTGCTGAGCTGTCACCCCGACGCACGCGTGGCGAGGCGGAGTCCCCCGACACGGCTGCCGGACCGGGGGAGCGTATACTGCTTTCCGCGGATGATTGCACACGCGAGAAAGAAAAAAAGGAGGGCGAGGAGGATGGCGCGACCTTTTTGTCGACGACGATGACGACGTTCGAACGCAATCATTTGGTTTGTATGAATGCACGGTTTGGAAGCGTGGCTGTCGCCTATGTGACGTGCCTGAAACCATTGACCACTGTTTTATTGTTTGTAAAGATGCCATTTTATTTTGGGATGTTATCCATAGAAATTTGCAAAAATATTTTGATCTAAATTCTCACAGTATCCGATATCTTGTTGCGCCGTATGAAGATGTTCCATTCGATGTGTTTTTACTGATAGGCCTTCATAGCCTATGGAAATCTCGTATGCAAGACCGAAATGCAGAAAAAACAATTTCCTCGAGATCACATTTCGTTCAGATGATCATACACTTAAAGGACATTTACGACCAAGAAGAATGTCAGCCGGCTTGGTATCCACTTTTGACTAGGTGTTTAACTTCCCCTTACAAGTTCTTGCTGTGAAGGATGGTGTTGCTGTGCGTGACGTTATCTTCATGTGGACTGCTCGTCGACGTTTGATTAGTTATGTCCACCTGGTGCCCATATTATTGTAAATAGTTCCTGTAAATACAACATTTCATTCATTGTAATTAATACCATGTTAAAAAATGGCTGTATGGTCTAGTGGTTACGACGCTCGCTTTGGGATTAGGGGTATGCGGGTTCGAATCCCGCCTCGGCTTTTTCTTTCTTGGTATCACCATTTTCTTTTTTTCCTCTCTGTTTGGAGGTGCCGTCGTTTGTGCCCCGGTGCCGCGGCGGAAGCTGCGGTGCCGGGCGCCGACGCGAAGCGGCGGTCGTAAAATAAAAAAAATACTGCTCCAGTCAGGTAGAACCACACTCTCACGTGGTTCCCCGCTCACATGGGATCCATCATGGGAGGCCCCACAAACCTCAAGAGCTGGCCCACTCCAAGGCGCGAGGTGTCACTTTCCGTGACCATGCATAACTCCCCGGCCGGCCAGGAGTGGGGGAGAACAGAGATCAACCGACAACATATAATGAAATTACGCAGCACTTTTATCTCGGCAGAAGAGACTTTCCCCTTCCTTACAAGAAGTTAAATAGAGCGCAGGCATTGACCCTCAGATTATTGCAAACAGGCTTGTATCCCAGCCCGGCTTTATTACACAAGCTTTATCCCGACACTTATGCCAGTAGTTCTTGCAGGTACTGCAATGACTTCACTAGCTTAGACCATATGCTCTGGCGTTGCCCCTCGTTACGAGGCACGGAACAAATAAATGAGGACAAGTGGCTCTCCGCTATCAAGAGCCCTGATGCCGGGGCGCAACTATGGGCTGTCCAGAGGGCCCACGATGCGGCGGTCGGGCATGGCCTGACTGTCCCAACGTGGGAGCAGCCCGCTACGCGCTGAGTCGCGTACCTCAGGACGTTCATAAAAGTTTTACAACCATCCATCCATCCAGTCAGGTAGACTGCTCCCTCCCTGATAGTGAGATTATATTTGGATCATCAAAACAGTGATGCGTTTATTTAGGAATACCATGGATCCCTTAACAGCAACCACAGTTGTGCCTAGTCACCAGCAGCCCAGCGTGTTCTCCGTTCCAACGCCGGCGGCGTTCGCTGGGCGCTGACTAACGCCGATGGTTACCCGCCGATCTCGCTTCCGTGCACCATCCAGATGCCACGCCTGCTATGCCACTAACAACGCTCCTCATCATGGCCAGCGTTTTGAGACGCCCGGTAGGTGCCAAGGCGATGTTCCTTCTAACCAGCCGGAGTTGCCTTGCGTGCTGAATCTCGCCAACATGTCGCATCCGCGTATACTTAAACACCGTCCGAGGAGTTCAAGCCCAGCGCTTATTCTTGCCATCGCTGTCACTAATTCTAAACCGTTTGGGAAGAACTGCTAAAATTTATATCTTCTTGACGTTTATTTTTTGTTGTTCGCCTTGGGCATATGAGAAAGTACGCCTTGCTGGGCAGCAATGCGTCTAGTGTTGCGATATGGTTTGTCTATAAATTTCATATTGAAAGTGAATTGAAATCAAATGGCCAGGTTGACCCCTCCAGGCTCCAGTATACAATGGTCCCCCTATTTTTCATTATATCGCGTAGAAAAGCTTCTTAGGAATACAAAATTGTCCAGTAAACATAAATTTTTCTTTCTGTAAGTATGCGCGAGATTCCCGCGTAACCTACACAATATTTTCGCAGAAATACTTTTTTCTATGCCCTTTCTCGTACAATCTATACTCATGCGGACCACGCTCAGAACGCATACGCACAAGGCGTTCTTTAATATATGCGTGAGCGGCGCTACTTTTTTAGCGTGCATGGTTTCAAAGAAGACATCATTCTCTTTTATATTTTGTAAAACGAAGCAGCCCGGCATCAACACTTATGTGCTCACTCCGAGAAAAACGAGGTCCGCCGATGTTTGCCCACACGACCACGGGTAAGCAGCAGTTCAGTGTACGAGAGGACTGGCGTCGGCCGTCTGCAGTAAACATAGGAATTTTCCGCTGCTCTGAGCATTGCACGATTCGATTGCCACACGGCGGTATCCCTCATTTCATCCAGAACTTTTGAAGGTCCTTGCAGCCACGTGATTATTCCCTTGTCGCTTCTGCTAGCTTTGGTCAAAAAAAGCACCTAAGCACTTTTCGTGAGTTGTGAATGCGAAAACGTTGATATACAATTGAACGTCGCTGAGCGGTCTTTCGAGTTTGTCGCTGCGATTAATGTGCCATAGCGGCACGTGCTGCCCGAGCTAGCAAGCAGCAGCCTGCGGTGCCAACGTCGCATGAGAGCGACGCGGCGACGCCCTCTCCCCTCACGCAACACCTGGTGCGCTACTGCGGCAGCAGGTTTTCCTTTTAGCCCGCTCTGCTCCCGTCGCGGCGCACTCGTGCCGTGGCGTCGCAGCCAATGGGAATTTAGGTGGCGTTTCGCTGCTACAGACGCCGGACGCCGGCTTTATCGCTCAATGAGGCACTTGACGCTTTTGCATCAAGAATTATTCAAAAGTGGGAATACCCGTCGCGGGAAATCACAGTTTGCAGCTCGTAATCAAATGCCTTGCTGAAAGTCTACACCCTAAAGTTCGCACGTCCTAGGTGTGGACGACGTCGCGTAAAGCTTAACAAAGCTGCAAAGCTTTAGCATGATATAGGTGATCTCTCCCTCCCACACCTCCACACCTATCCATTTATATTGTAGTACTTCAAACGAGCTTACCACTGTCGTTGAAAAGAAAAGTGTACAATCATTGCATTCTACCGGTGCTAACATATGGGGCAGAAACTTGGAGGTTAACAAAGAAGCTCGAGAACAAGTTAAGGACCGCACAAAGAGAAATGGAACGAAAAATCTTAGGACTAACGTTAAGAGACAGGAAGAGAGCGGTGTGGATCAGAGAACAAACGGGGATAGCCGATATTCTAGTTGACATTAAGCGGAAGAAATGGAGCTGGGCAGGCCATGTAATGCGTAGGATGGATAACCGGTGGACCATTAGGGTTACAGAATGGATACCAAGAGAAGGGAAGCGCAGTCGAGGTCGGCAGAAAACCAGATGGGATGATGAAGTCAGAAAATTTGCAGGCGCAAGTTGGAATACGCTAGCGCAAGACAGGGGTAATTGGAGATCGCAGGGAGAGGCCTTCGTCCTGCAGTGGACATAAAATATAGGCTGATGATGATGATGACTTCAAACGAAGAGGGAGGAGGAGGAATAAACTTTATTTGTGTAGCAGATTTGTGAGACCTAGGCCTCTCTACCTAGATGACGGCCTCGAGCCCTGGGGTTCTGGCGGCATCTTCGGCCTGCTGGATTGCCTTAAGTTGGTCTTCCGTTGCAGAGCTGAGCAGCGCGGTCTCCCATTGCTCTCTGGTCTTGTGCGTTTTATTCTGTGTGGGTGCCCAGGACAAGCCCAAACCATATGTTGTAAGTCTGCCCTTTCTTGATAGAATCTGCATATATCGGTGTAAAGTTCCGGATAGTAACGGTGGGTAGGCCACTGAGTTCGGATATGTTTCTGTTTGCAACAAGCGCCATGCTGTCGCTTGCCGTCTACTTAGCGAGGAGTGTGTCGCGGGGAAACGGGCCCTGCCCAATTTATAGTGTTTGCTTATATCGGTAAAGCTGGTCATCCGGTCTCTCTCCGTTCCCAGTATTTGCGTGTCACCTGCTCGGTCCGTCAGTTCTTGAGCCAGGTTGTGCGCTATTTCGTTCCAATATAATGCCCATATAATGTAAACATCTCGATCTTCACGAAAGTTGGCTAAAATTCTTAGCGCTTCCGGTGAGATTCTTCCTTTGGAATAGTTCTTGACGGCGGTCTTGGAGTCACTGACTATGATGTTGGCCTCCGTGGGGGCTATTATTGCCAGTGCTAAGGCAGCCTCCTCTGCCACCTAAGCCTTCCCTGTTTTCACAGTGCCACTAACTCTGGAGTCACCCTCTAGACTGGTAGCAACTATCGACATACTCTATTGGTGTACTCCGCCGCGTCCACATAGACCACGTCCTTTTTGTGGAGAGCTCTCGCTCTTGCGATTCTTCTATCTTCGTGAAACACCGGGTGCATGCTTCTGGGGATTGGGAGTATTGAGAGATGTTCCCTTATTTTCCTTGGGATGCTCCCCGTAGTCCGTGCTGTGCTTCGTAGGATATTCTGATGTCGTCTAAGATGTGTCTGCCCGTGAAACTCTGCGTAAGTCTTTCATACTGCACCACACTCTGGGCCTCAATAAGTTCGTCTGATGTGTTGTGCACGCCGAGTGCTAGCAACCTGTCGTTTGACGCATTTGCTGGAAGTCCCAAGGCTTGCTTATACGCCCTTCTAATGATACATTCTATCTTGACTTTCTCCGCAGCGTAGAGCTTAAGGTAAGGGACCACATATACAATACGACTGATTACGAATGTTTCTATTAATCATTTCATTTCATTTATTATCACCTTGAAGGCCCGAAGGCATTACACAAGGGTGGGGGGGGGGGGGGGGGGGGGCAATACAAACATGTGTAAAAGTGGTTACGTACAATACAACTACAAAAAAAAAACACAATCGAATAAGATTGTGCTGTTTCATGTTATAGTTCCTGTTGGATATCCGCTTTATTAGTCTAATTGTTTGGTGAACACTATTATCCAGTATTCTAATAGTTTCTCCATTATGGTTGTTTATGGATATGCAGAGTTCCAGTATTCTTAGGCTCTCCACTATCGGTATTCTGGTGCCTTCTACTGTGACCACAACGTCCGGCCTTTCCTTAATGCTTTTTCGACCTCTGCATGTAGGTATATAGAGCAGAAGTTCTGATTTTTGAGAGGAGCATCGTAGTCGCTTGTCTCTGATGTAGTTTTCGACTGTGTTTACTGCTGTTTGGAGGATCTCTTCCACATGCCCATTGCTTCCAGCCGCCACCCAAAGGGTAATGTCGTCCGCGTATAGGCTGTGTCCGAGTCCTTCCATTTTTTTGAGTCTCGCGGGAAGACCAATCATTGCCACGTTGAATAGAAAGGGGGATAGGACCGACCCCTGCGGAGTACCCCTATTACCTAGTCTGATCTCCTCCGATTTGGTTCCCTCAATTGTAATTTTTGCGGTATGATCCGTCAAGAAGTCTTTGATGTGCGCGTATGTTTTACGTCCTACATCCAGCTCTTGGAGGTTTTGCAGTACTGCCTTGTGCGTGACAGTGTCAAAGACCTTTGTTAGATCGAGCCCTAGTATCGCCTTGCTATCTAGAGTTTTTGCGCCCGCATCTATAATGTGATGTTTCAGTTGGAGCATAATATCCTGCGTCGATAACTTTGGTCGAAATCCAACCATGCTATGTGGGTAAAGTCCTCCATCATCCATGTATCTCGTGACGCGTGTGAGAACCACATGTTCCATGAGTTTACCGACGCAGGATGTTAAAAAAGAAATGAAATGATAGCACATTCTCTTTTAGCAATGTCGATAGCTGCAAGATTGTATATCCTTCCAGGAAACCCTTTAAAAGGGCTGCATTTACGCGGATTGTTGTAATGTCGTTGAAAGGATTTGTTTCCCTTCTCACTTTCTATGTGCTTTTTGTTCAACCGAAAGTGCTACTCAACCTCGTCCAGCGGGAGATGACAAAAAAAATAAACTGCAGAAGAATGGTAGTTGACAAAAAAAAAAGACACGAGAGAGAAAGAAAGAAAGAAAGAAAGAAAGAAAGAAAGAAAGAAAGAAAGAAAGAAAGAAAGAAAGAAAGAAAGAAAGAAAGAATGAAAGAAACCGACGTTACGGGATTCGTACTGGTTCCTTGTTCAAAAGGTGAGAGCCGAGTCTTAAGTATGGACGAGACGGTGCGAAGGGTCTTGCGCAAACTTCTGGCACAGTTCCACGTGCCTGTTTCAGCGTAAGGGCGGTAGATCGGACATGACGAGATTGGCAGAAAATGTGTTGAAAAGCGGTATTTCTTCAGCGCTGCTATAGTCGCAGATTCCCAGTATTTTCTAAGAGCCGTGTTTGCAGGAGAATCAGCGAAGGCACAGGGCACGGCGGGCTCTTAGACAATGTCGTGCTAATGCTCGTTAGTCGCTGTTTAATAGCGCTGAATTCTAAGATGTATCATAGCCTTAGTCAAATGGGGCACGACAAAGAAATATAACGAATCAACAACAATTAATGTCCAAATAGGCAAGTGTCTTATTGGCCTGTATAAGTGGTCGGGGTATTATTAACAACGAAGCTATTTAAGCCAGCCGTAAAGCGCGCATTTCACGAAGCTATCATCATCAGCATTGGCTCGAGCGTCGTCGTCGTCTTCCGCAGCTGGCTCGTTGGCGCCCCTCGGTTAGCGCTCGTACTCGCGCTCGACACGCGCTCGTGCCACTGCTCCCGCGTTCGTCGTCGTCGTGTTCTTCGACAGCTGGCTGCGTAGCCGCTAATCAATCCAGCGTGCAATTTCACTTCTCCTCTGTCGTCATAATGGGGAGGCAAACCTTGCACTAGGCCGCGCAAAGCTCGAGTCACAATGAAGCTGACCGATCGATTGCGTCTCTTGGTAGTAGCTAAGTTGAACTTGGCTATGTCGAGGTTGAACTTGGTAGCAGCTAGGTTCGGCCTTGGCTATGCCTGAGTTGAGCTTGGTTATGCCAGGTATCTCTTAAGTTATGACGCAATCGATCGGCCAGCTTAGCTGTGTCTCGAGCTCTGCGCGGCCTAGTGCAAGCTTTGCCGTTTTTTTATTCATATTTGTATGTGCATAAGATGCCGATTTTGCCCTCATTTGTGTGATGTGTACAGACGTGACTCTCTTTTGCTTTATTTTTTTACGAGTGCTGGTACACTTGTGCTGCCGTGCCATTTGTCGTGCTTGTTGTCGGGTTTCGAACGCTTTCAAGCCTCCTTTTGTGGCCCTTTTCGTCCTGAGGCCCATTTTGCTGTGTTGTCATGGGAATCAGCCAAACTCAACCTTCAAAAATAGTCTTCAAACTTCAAAAATGCATCAAAAAAGCTTTTAGACTAATTGGATCTACAATGGCTGAACGAGGGACATCGGTGAAGCCAAAACAAAGAAAGCAGCCTCTGCAGTTCTTGCGCTAACGTACTCCATTTCTGCTCTGCCGACTGCTCTTGCGGTTGCTGCCCTGACGAAAGACAAGTACCTTTCGTCAAAACGTTGGTTCCAGTGACATCCCTTGTTCGACATCTGTTAATCATTTGAGGCCTCCATGAACCTGTGAATCTTTGTCTGGCTTTAATTTCGAATGATCTGCCATACATGCTGGGACTAAGCGGAAAGAAATGTGACAAGCAAGAATATAGGTGACACATGATGGCGTTGAGTTGTGTTGCAGGAGCTGTCTCGACGTTGCTTGCGGCGGGAGCTTAGAGGTAGCAGAGTTGCTCTTCATGAGGTCACTTTTCATGAAAGTCAACTGTCAAATCGGGACATGGTTATGCCTCCTTTTGACAGTAAGTTACCCAATGGCGGCAGTTTCAAAATAAGAAATTTCCACAGTGTACGCGCTAACTCAAGCGCCTGTCTACAGCCATGGTCATTGCTGTTTTATATCGCCCTTGTTGTGTGTCATGTTTCTGTGCGTCTGTTTTCAATATGCAAGCACGCAAGGTCACTGACATACATCTTCATGTAATGTTATACACACCCGAATTCTTTGTTGAAAGTACTAAATCATTGCTTGTGTTACTATAGCTGGTGTCAGGGTACGTATACCACGGCGCCTACAACTGCGGCCCCTACACAACGCTTGTTGCCTAAAGGCCTGATAGATAGATAGAGCTGAGCAGTTAATGTCATTCACGTAATGGTTGTGAGCACCACGTTTGCTACAGGAGTCCTACTACAGAGCCCGGCGACAGATCTCGCCGCCATAAAGCGGCTTTGAAACTTCTGACAGAAACTGTACGTCGTTTAATTATCTATGTAGTCTACATGCATTACGGTGCATTGGAGACACTAAATGGGGCAGCACATCGGACTCGCTACCTAAATTTTATTTTGCTCTTGTTCGCTAGACAATCGCCAACTTATTACCTGTAATGTAGTGCCTGTCTGAGTCCTCTAACCGTACGTGAACTAAGCTGGTTTTTCGGAGTTTCAGAACATGCCTTAGGTTTCCTTGCTCACATTGAGTGGTCTTGCTATAGCTGAGGCAAGGGAACAAACTGTTCATGCTCTACGTGTTCAGGAAACTTGAACATTTCATCAGTTTAATAACACCATGATAAGATGCATGGCAGAATCACCTCGCCTGGGCTTCAATTTTCCGCCTTGGCATTTGGTCATACCTTCTGCCGCTCCAACACTTGTAGATATTGATAAACGCATATTCTAAAAGCTAAATTTCTTAAACTCCTTCACATGATGCGATCGCAAGACGGTTAACACGCTTGTGATCTACACTGAAGGAACAGAGAGTAGCTTCCCGTCTGCCTTTTAAGTACCAATGCGAAATGAAAACAGAAATTCCGGTTTGTCGTACAAGACGTGATGCATACCTCGGAAGAACAGATTTCGGATCTCCAGGCAACAAGATGCATTGCTGACAACGAATTGAATAACAATTAGGCAATATATTCTGACTCAAAAGCAGCATCAGAGTCACTAGGTCCCTATTGTTCTTATGCTTATTCTAGTTCACTACCGTATATGCGGTCACAAGGAGACCGGTCATCGCTTCATTTTCCGGCCATCGAGTTCACTTTCTGCGGATTTACAGCAACATTAGTATGTTTAGAACATCAAAATGTTTATAGAACATTCGTACGTTCGTGTGGAACCTCGGTCCTATTCGCGTGTACGCGTATAGTAGTGGCTTTATTGCACAGAGGACGTGCGCTTTTACCTAACGCGGATGCATATGGGTCGCGCCTCTTGTTTTTAGAGGCGAAGCATCTTATGCTCGGGGCTATGTCACCCCCTCCCTCCCTCCGCCGTGCGGCGTCCACTTCCGGTTCCGCTTCCGGTTCCGCTTCCGGAAGCCAGCTTCCAGCGTTTTGCCCGAATGATCCCCAGGTGCTTCGCCCCCTCATCATCATTCACTTCGTCCTCTCATTCTCCTCCAGCAACGCCGCGATGAGTGCCACGGACAGCGCCAACGTCAACGCCAGTGTCAGCGCCGTGGACAGCGCCGCGGAGAAGAGCGCTCGAGCCGCTGCCACGAAACGGCAGTGGCAACAGGCCGATCTGAAAACTAATGGGAACTTGAGTCGACCCCATGGCTGCTTCGCATACTACTCAGGGTTCCCCTACGGGTAGATGGTGTAATTTTTTTATTTTTTACAACAATCTTTTTATAGAATGAGTATGTTTGTGTACCTGCGGTATGTGTGTACGTATTTATGGGGAAATGGGCGGTTGCAATTTCTCAACTCTCATGTAGCCTACTTTCCAATTTGCGTGAACTTATTGAACAACAGCAAATGTGCATTGGATCAGGCATGAGACTATTATGCAACCGTTCCATCGTGTTTACTACTGCATCGAACGTTACGCCAATCTCATAACAGGGTATTAAACGGCTAATGAGTTCGGTTCGCCGGCACGTGGGACAAGCGACAAGCAGGTGACAAGTCGTGCAGCGCATCGGCTGCATAGCGAGGCATTGCAAGTTACGACTCTGCAGCTATGTATAGCCGTACCTTACGTGGTAATGGTTGGAAGCGGGCCCACCTACGTGCTTTGAATACAGATTTTTTTTTTTTTTGCGTCAGTTGGCCTTGTGGCATGTGCTGAGAAAGAATACGGCATCTGGCTTCACTACACGCATGCGCAATTGAGCGACCCATTCCTCTTCCTTTCCTATAGGAGGTGGTTCTCATCGGGGTAAACAAAATTTTGCGACTAAGGTTGCGGCTACGCACTCGCGAAATTGTCCTCGGGAGCGGTGTGCTCAGACCCTCAGCAACCGTGCTAGGCATGACCAGGATTTCGGTGATGACGATGACGATGATTTATTGGCATCCGCTATGAAACGGGGGCGGTGACAAGTAGTGCCCTAGGCTGCTTGAGTTAATCAGGTATGCTATACATGCTCTTCATCCTGGAATGTTTGTATATGTATCCTTAATCGTTTTTCACATCCTCAAAACTTCTCTATCCAGTTTGTACCGCTACCTATGTCTGTAAGAGATCAAATCAGGTTGTATCAATCTCTTCCCTGCTTTTTTTTCCCTTCTAATACTCTAAACATCTCTTGCGTATCTCGACTGCTGACCAGTTGGCGCTTCCGCCCACTTTAAAACCAAGCGCTTCTGGGAGGTGTACGTTACCTGCGGGTCTCATTGGGTGAAACCCTTCCCATTCTATTATGATGTGCTGAGTGGTCTCCGAATTTTTGCAGCAGCATACACATGCCTCGTCTTGTTGCGAGTATTTGCTCCGATATTTTTTTGTCCTTAGGCAACCAGCTCGGGCCTCAAAAAGCAAGGCGCTCTCCTTTGTGTAATCGTGCAGATTTCCCCTTCTAATTTCCTTCTTCACATTGTAAATATCCATGGTAGTTTTTTGTTTCCATTTTTGCTTCGGATTCACTCTCTCTGTTTCTTTCACTTTCTTTTCAATGACTCCTGGTTGTTTACTGACACATTCAAGTACCCTGTACTTGGTTGCCAACTTTCTTGACCTCTTTCCCCATTTTGTGTCCACGCTTTTAAGGCACAGATACTTGTGCAATTTAGCCACCCATTTATTTTGATCCAGGTTCCCGAGACTTTCCTCAAAACTAATTTTGCTCTGTGCTTCTATGACTTCGAAAGAGGCCCAAGCCATAGTAACCCTGCACTGCCTCATTTGTGATTTTACTGCGGGCTCCCAAAGCCAACCGGCCTACCGTACTTTTAATAACTTCCCAACGCCGACAAGATATCCAATTTTAAGCACAGAATGGCATTTGCGAATGTCAGCGCGAACAAAATTAGTTATCGAAAATCACTCGTGGTTATACATACTAGAGACCCACTGGAATATGAAATTGTAGTAGCATGCCAAAATGCACGTAGGTTTCCAGGACATTTGAATATGTTATGACATAGTCCATGAGACTCTCTCATAGGGTCTCTCATGACGCGCGACATGGCACCGTACGCTCCGTAGCCCGAAGCAGATGCAGCTCTCCTAGCGTAATCTTTTGCGCTCAGCGTAGATCCCGAAAGTAGGCCGGCCTAAAGTGGGCGTGTGGGCAGGTATACGAGCACAAAAAGGGCACGCATGCGCGACACAGTGTTTCGACACTAGGCGCTTGCTTCGTCAGAGGGCGCAAGAATGCAGTTTGACACGCGCCTCTGCCTTCACCGGGTGCGACTTACCCAGCCAACGCACCTGCCTGTCACTACAGTGGTGGTCTAGCGAACCGTTTCCAAAGGTCACCATCTTCTTGCGGCGCACTTTTGTAATGCTATTCACTCTTTTGCTGCTTACCGAAAGCTACATGTCAGAATATAGACCGTAACAAGCATGCGCCCTCCTATTTATTGTTCATTTTGTCTGACATGACTGTTTTGCAAAATGAAAGCGCCCGGTATTGCCTGACTAAACCGAGCACAAACACGGTTATCAGCTCGACACAATGTACAATCAGGGCGCTCTCCGCGTAGTCGGCGTTTCATCTGTTGAGAGGAGCACATTTTCTTTCTGCGCGGACAACCGTGGCGCGACGCTTATCTGTTGAACATCGATAAACGATCGGCGGCGCGCAAACAGCTCACATTCTATATGTGGACTCCGACAGGACGCTATATGTTATTTTTTTTTCTGCGAGCTGATAACGAACCACATGACGACTCGACTTTCAGTTATAAAGGAGAAGCACGAGTAGATACGGTGCGAAGTCACTTTCACGAAGGCGCACGCCCAACACCAAGGTAAGTAAGAAACACGATGATTTTTCACTTGTTCCTTGCAACGCCACGCATTCGCTGCCACATTAATTAGAAGGAACTGCATCTGAGTGCATCGTAACGTTTGGAAATGTCAAATTGGTAATGGCACCATGACTTGCAGCTTGGAGATTTAATTAGTCTCCTGTAGGCGACTCGTAGGCAAACTGCACTTTGCTTGATATTACCCTCGAATGCGAAGTGCGGCAGAGGTGCAGTTTATAAGGAAGAGAAGCGTTTTCGAAATTATACACTTCTTTTAGCACCCTGTCACACTTTCATTCCAGTCGTGTACTGTTGCGGACGCCTTTGGAAAATCCCTTCACTGAGCTTAATTTACCGCCTCAATGACGCAGTTAATTCGAGACCTGGCTTTCGTAGTCCAGAAAGCGTATCTTGATACGAACTGTCCCGCACAGAAAACAACATGGATCAGTCATGGGCGTGGCGAGAAGGCGTCTGTATTAAGCAGTGCGGTCACGACAGCTCTAGCCGGACTGCCACACCGGCTTGCAATTCTTCGATGCAGTAAGGCATACCAGTATGAAGGCGCTGGCTTAGATTTACAAGTTTCCTAACGCACATCGCTCTCTAGCCGAACAAGTGACTTAGCCGCAAAAGTTGAAAAAAAAATAGAAACCAGTTTGCATGCTCTGGAGTTTACGTAAAGCCGATGGACTTGCCTGCTTACTGAAACAGACAAGCTTTTATTTACCTTCGCAAAAAGTGCCACATCTCTGAAGTGTCGCTTATTTTGCAGAAGGATGCTTCTCTTCGCAACCACGATTCTGCTCTTGGCAGGTGAGCTTATTTCTTGACTAAAAATGCACTCTGGTCCGCCGCCAGTAGAGGAAGTGGACGTCTCTTGCGTAACATAACGGTTCTTGCACTGCGCGAAGAGCCATAAAAACAACTCCGCTACGTTAGGCATCGTTCCAGGATAGCTCTTGCAACCGCACAGAGGCGCCTAGCGATGTTTGCGCTTCTTGAACGCGGCGACGCGGTTGGCTACTGTACGCTACTATGTTTGGAAATATAAGGATATATATGTGCGGTGCTTACAAAGCCAATATTTTAAACGTGATGCGAGCTACGCAAATGCAGCGTGCCCTTACAACAAAGACTCTTTGGCGGACAAACTATGCGACGGGAAAATATATAAGGCTAGGAAGTGTAACTGATAGTCATAAACCTTTTATCTTAGCGTCTGTAGTGCACATTTATATTGGAATTTTTTAAGACAGTAGTATCCTTAGGCAAGTTTATTCTTTACTTTGTTTTTACGAGATTTCTGTTCCGAGATATTCATCCCGAAAGTTATCAGTCTCTGCTACTGATTTTTTTTTTATTTTAAGGCAGAAATGGCCTGCGCTAACACAGGTCCCGGAGGGATGAAACTCTTGGACCTTCGCGCGCAAGCGTCAAAGGAACGTTCAGCTGATATCTGTTGTTATGTCATTCAAGCCTGGCAAGAAGAGACGATTACGCAAAAACTATGTTACTGCGCTACGCACACTTGCGCCGGCACTCCCGCCCCAGAATGAGAGAGAAAAAATTCGGGATAACTAATATCTTGCTTTAAGGTACAATTTTCTTCAAGTTTTCAATGTAGAAGCACATCATAAGAGCAAACGTTACGCATTTAATTAAAAAAATTTAGTTAAATATACATATTCCGACCGTAATTGTTGACACGAAGTGTGTCTGCCAAGGAGCATAAATTAGGCGTCTATGCAAGCCGCTTTTGCGTAGCGAGCATAGGCTTCTAAATCATATATTTGTGAAAGTCTAACGTTGAATGCAAAATACATTTAGACATGGCATGTGGTATACGGCCTCTGAAGGATAAGTAAATGGGGCTCAAATAACGAAGCTTTTTGGTTATGCAACAGCTGTTGGTACTTTTTTTGACCTCTTTGGCTGATGTTATTTTTGCTATGATTATTAGGCGGCTCCTCTTTTTATGAACCGTTCAAGCTTGCAAACTGCTTGGCGAATGCAGGCCTCGTGGTTGACTTGTAAACTTTCAGTTAAAAAAGACCTTTTTAATTAGCTGGCCACATTAATTGACTATCAACTTGTGCGTTAGAATGACTAAATGTTTGAACTTCTCTAGCCTTTCGGGAGCGATAATCAAATTAATTCTTGTGGTCTCTACTATACAAAATTTTAAAATTCAGTAAACGAGCTTCGGCGTTAACTTTTACAGTATTGTTTCGACTACGGCAATTTACCTCACATTGCATCTTGAGAATGATTTTTCAACAAGTGTTTTTTCTTTTAGATTTTGTTTTTCTATTTGAAGATCAATTATGAAGATAAGAGCAGTGACAGGAATACGAAGCTGATGTGACTGCGCTGAATTATATGCAGGACCGAAATTAGCTACGCTGTGGATCGAGCTCGATATGACAAGGCAGTTTGCTTCCGAAACGACAATTCCATATATAGCTCGAATAGTTTCACGTCCAGAAGCTGTAAAATTGGTTATGCATATAGAGTGGTGTGCAGTTTCAGATTAGTTTTGACCACTTAAGCTTCATCCATCTGCACTTATTTGTAAATACCGCAGAATTTTTTACATTTTGGCTTCATCACAGTGTAGCTGCCACGGTTGCGAACAGTATCGGTGACCTCGTGCGCAGCTGATAGCGACTGAGCCACGACTGCGGCTACAGCTGCCAATTCATTATATGTCTGGTTAAAGTTCATAGAGCTCTTGCGTAATGCCGACAAACTGTGCGACACATTGCGTTTCGGCCACCATCGTAGAGAGTGGATGCGCGGGCGAACAAACAGCTTAGGTCTTAAGAAAAGAAAAGCAAAGATACAAATAAAGAAAAATGCACAAATAGGCGACTGTGTGGACTGTGCTAACATACACTTTTATCGTGTGTACAATGCGAATGCCACATACCTTATGAATCTCCCCTTGGGATAGTCCACATACCTTGCTCACTAGAAATAGTATGAGCGCTTCGTACGATGTAAGGCAAGTAGGTGCAGCATACATTTCGTCCATGCAGTCATACACACCGAACAATTTAACAGATAAAGATGAAATGAACATTCGTGGACACTATTTATTATTGTTTCTCATTAATAAACATTTGTGGGACGTAAGCGCACAAATATTCGACTTCAACATTATACTGGTCTATTAAAAACACTCCGAATCCCCACCACAAGAACAGCCCGCACTATACGAGTTAGCATCGCAATCAGCGCAACCGCCCTCACGTTTCCATTCCATTTGGTCTTTGGAGTGATAAACTGCTCGGTATTACAGGCCTCACTCAACAGCAGTCCACCCAAGAGCTCAATGCATACGTGGACAAGATACTGAAGGATGAGCTGCCCAGTGAGGCGAAGCTCATCGACCCGCTGACAGTACGCGGTTTCAGCTTCCACATCAGGGACCACCCCCACTACGCCCACGTCAAGTTCGAGCCCTCAACGATTACGGGTCTGAGCACCATCCATCGCTCGGGAGACTGCTCTTCTTACAGCCGGTTCCCGTACCGCGTCTACGTCGGCTGTAACGTCACTTATGGAGTAATCAAGGTAGGGCTTCGGGAGTGGTTCTTTGAAGCGCCCGATCATACCGACGAGTTAAGATAATACACAGTGACATTGTTTCGTCTTTATATGAGCGACATAGCATACCCGCCTTGTAAGACAAAAGACGATCAGGCTGCAAAAATGTGAGATAGAAAGCAAAGTCTGCTTCTAGAGATATAGTTACACAAGGCATTAGGCTCAATGACCATTGCGTAGCGGAGAAAGGTGCCACTAGGAATAATAGGTATAATATGAATAACCTCCAGTGAATAGAGCAAAAGTGTGTGCAAGTGTTCACCAGCGGAACACCAGCGCGAGCGTTCCATAGTACGGTATATCTTTTAAGAAAAATGATATCTTCAATTATTCGTCTTGACACCGACGATATGGTAGCGGCTGTTGACGCATCCAAAACACGGTAATTTGGAGCAGCTGGGTAGATTGTAGACCGCAATAGTGGGACGAACACTTCATGTTAACCGCTTTATTTGAGTAGTGTGATCTCGAAACGTCTCGTGCACATGTGCAGCGGTCCTGACAGCACCATGTTGCTAGTATTTGTCACTGCTTTCGCACTACATGCACTTGGGTTCAAGTGAAACTTGTACCGGGGAGATCACGATATAAATTTTGCTAGCGTACCGTTTTAAGGACGCTGAAGTAGTTACGCCAGCTGAGCTCTGCTTCTTTTGTGGAATATTTTTATCCTGCTTACCGCGTCTACGGTGTCATAGTTAAGGAGGTCTACAGCGTTTTCGTAGAAAAATAGCACGTGGTTCAACCCATTCACCCCTCAGCTATAGTTGAGGACCACTACCTTAGCAAAGTGTGATACTCACCTCTACCGCATGCTTTGTGGTAGAGGCGAGTATTAACGTCACGATGTAAGTCTCTGGCAATGACAGATGCCGTATTGTGGTGCTCGGGATTCATTTAACCTACCTGGAATTGTTTACCGTGCCCCAAAATAACAGGCACACGAGCGTTTTGCAGTCCGCTTTCATCGGAAAGCGGACGTTCGTGGCCGGGACACGAACCTGAGACCCAGTGCTAAACAGCAGTACGCCATAAACACTGAGTCATAGTGGTAGGCGGTCGGTGGGGTAGTTCGTAAGGTCAATGTAATGCGTTACCACAAAGGTTTATTGCTCATTATTAAACATTATGGGGGTTTTACGTGCCAAAACCACGATCTGATTTTGAGGCACGCCGTATTGCGGGACTGCGGAATAATTTGGACCACCTGGGGTTCTTTAACGTGCATCTAAATCCAAGTACACGGGTGTTTTCGCATTTAGCCGCCATCGAAATGCGGCCGCCGTGGCCGGAATTCGATCCCGCCACCTCGTGCTCAGCAGCCCAACACCATAGCCACTGAGCAACCATGGCGGGTATTTGTCAGTATTGACCAGTCATATTCTGAACTATTCTCTCGTATCTTTGATATCATTCAAAGGATTGGTCATGATAAGTTAGCCTCAATAACCTTAATATTATTCTTTGTGCCCTCCTTGTAAGACACACGCCGATAAGCTTACGAAACAGAGAGAGAGTGAGAGGTAATGTTCACTTTTGGACAAAAGGGACGCTGGGCCTTTGTCAGGTGTTGCAAAACACCTTTAGCCCAATCTTCCTCGGTCTGCAATGTATGCTGTGAACCGAAATGAAAAGTTTTGTTGTTGTTGTTGTTGAAGAGATTGTATGGAAATGTATTAATGCTCACTCTTTAGCGAAACTATGTACTGTAGGCAAACCTACTAGGGATAACGTACACTAGATATAGCACAAGCGCCTAGAAGAGTTCGTCAGCGGAGCCATGGGCTCAAAGTTTAGCAAAGTGTTTTCATTACGAACAATAATGTTCTAGACGCGGTCTACGCTAATCTAAGAATTGCACCCTCATCCAACAACTAGTTTAGCTGTCAAACGTGTGGCTCTGGCAATGTAGCAGCACCCTATCTCTTTTGAGTAATATTTATGAAACTCTTTGCTGGGAGGAACTATTATAAGCGATGTCCGATGCATGCAACAAAACTGGCGCAAGGAAAAGGAACGAACAGCTTTAGGGTCATTATACCATGTCAGTCGGCTTAAAAAGCATGTGGCCACACCTTTCAGGTGCATGTCAAGAGCCAGCTGAAGTACGACCACAACAGCACGACCGTCACGGCCGACACCACTTTCCCTGAGGTCCACGGCCGCCTCTACGTGTCCGTGGGCGCCTGGAAGGGACCAAGGGCTCACGCCTACCCCAAGCTCGGAAACTTCACAACCGCATTCACCGGTCTCGACGAAAACCCCGACACCCAGAAACTGCGCTGGGGATACTACGAGGTCATCCGCGATGTTCTGGCTCTGAGCATTGAGAGGACCCTGTCCTGGGCCATCGCCGACAGTGCCGGCAAGGTTCTCTGGCCTTGCTGCTAGGCCGAAGATGGTGTTTGGTGTTGTACCATACAAAAGACGCGGCAATAAAAGACAACACTCACTGCTTCTACAAATCGATATTGTCGGCTCAATGGCGCGCTCTAAGAACATCGATGCAAGACTTCATACAATCTTATCATCTGAATAGTTCTGGTCATTATCACTTAGCGTCATTGCTGCCGAATACAGATTCTATAACTTTACGGTTGTATAATACGCATGGTGGTAAGGACAATGATGCGGAAACACATAAAAAAACAATGTAGCGTTAACATGAAAGACGAAGGAAGTTTCACAGGACGAATGCTGCCCTTGTCTTTTGTCTGTCTTGTTAACACTACGGTTATTGTTTTTAAATATACACTGGCTGACCCCAAAACAGGATCCACTAATGCAGACAAATGTTTCCTTGCACTTCTTGCCTTACAAAAACATACGGTAGGGCTTGGAATTAATTGATATTGTATCACTAAAGCGAGTACTATAAAAATACTATTCGGCGTTTCTTTTACTAATGCTAGTAAGCCAATACACAAAAGGCGCTATTTCAGGCATAGTTCGCGGCCGCCAAGTCGATAGCGTCATAGATGGCGAAATAAAAAGCATGTCTGCTTACTTTTACGTCTCTATTGCCATAAAGTGCTGTCCCCGCAACAAATAAACGTCTTACTGTGCTTCAGTCCACCCTCCATTCTCCAGTGCTGACCGTAGTTCAAGGGTGAGCAGACTGCGCTACCCATTACTGCAGTCAGTAGCTCCTTCTCATCCTTTTCCATCATTAATCTAGTTATTTAAAATAAAATACCAACTACTACTTCAGCATGGCGTTTTTTTTTCTAGCGACCAACAGTTACAGTGATGAAATATCATTAATGGCGAATTCCATTGGGAGAAGAGGAGCAGGGCGCCGCTCAGTGCGGAGTCGGGTGACAGCGCAGTGAGAGCAGAGACACTCGACCCGCCACTGGAATACGGCGTGCATTCGAAGAGCAGGTGGGAGGGGGACGTGTGAGGAGAAATGTACCATGTGACTAAAGCAATCGACGTCCGACCATTCTCTGCAGGAGAGCGGCAAAACGCGCGTGACCGTCTTGTAATTTGTCGGGCGTAAGGCTGTCACCGTTTGCGGCCACGTACTACATACTTTTGTGCAGCGCCGACGCATCCCACAACGTTTCCGCCTGCGAAGATCATCTGAAACTGCTACTCAATTGAATCTCAAGCTGAGCTCCAGCAGCTTTCGCTGCTGTCAAGTCGAGCGCCTCAAGCACTTCAGCAAGGCGAAGACGCTTTGCTGCCGCTGTCTCCCGCGCATCCGACGAGAAGCAAGGCGGACTAGAAATGCCAGGATCTGTCGCTAAATCGCTGCGAAGCTCGCTCGTATCACCGACGTCAAAATCAGCGGTGCCAAAACTCCAACTACGCTTGGCTGCCGCCATTGCCGCCGCGCGCGCCGGCTGAAGCAAAATAAAAAGAAATGAGGAGGATGTGACGGTTGAAGTCACGTGACTTCCTCCGTACTCCGCTTTTCAGGCAGGCGGGAGCAGTCCGGACTGCTCCCGGCTGCTCTCGGCGCAGCGAAACTGCTCTTGTTCTACCACTGGATGACGGCTCTCCCACTCCTGTTCGACCACTGAAACACGTCGCCTCTGGAACGAGCACTTTCAGCGTGCTTTTGAGTGCTCCTGTTCTTCCAATGGAATTCGCCATAAATATAACACTGTGTGGCGGTTTTGAACAACCAATTGAGATTCGAGCGAAGTATACACGCGAAGGAGAGAACAATCCGGTGCTAGAGAAGCCCAACCGCCTTTCAGTGTCGAAAGAGAGATGTCGTGGGCATTGAACTCAGCCACCACTGTGTTTACTGAAACAACTGCTACACCGTGACCGATTGTAGGGTCTTTGTTACTCGCTTCTATACGCTCGCGCACCTGCCATATGTTCGCTCTTTGGCTTTTTTGTTATCTATTCAGCCACTTGCCCTTTTTAAGTGCACATTATGAGTAAACCGAAGATAACACCCATATTGGTATCAAGCGTAATAATTACGTAAGATATGAGCACCTGACAATTAATGTTTCTTGGAAAATTCCTACGCGATGCCTAATACTGATTAGCGTTCTTTCAATGCCACAAGTTGATCGTGGAAATGTAGTTTAGCAGAAGGCGTTTGACGTTTTCAAAATTTCATCTTTTTGGGTCGAACAAGGAAGTAGTGAAAGTAACAAGACTTGAAGATAGAGTGTCATTATGTGATCGAGAACGTGGCTTCATGCGTGTGACTGGACCTCATACACAGAATCCACGGATTCCCTTGCTTAATGGTGGAATAAGACTGCACTATTTCAGGAAGACGATCACCTATTACTTTAGGTGACATGCAGCTAGTATCACGACTTTCCAGTAAAAAAAAATGGAGAAAGAAACAAAGGTAGCGCAACAGGAAGTATAACTATACAGTTCGGCACATGTAAATTACGATGTAACATGCAGGGATTGCATATTGTGGTAGTTTATTTTAACGCGTGCACCTGAAAACCATTTTTGTCTTCCACAAGGGTTAGTTGGGGGCTTAAATAAAACCTATTAAGGTCGCGTACAACTGCTACCGCGCGCCTCCAGAGCGTGTAAGATACGCTATCTTCAAGACAACGCGCGTCATCTTGAAAAAA
Organism: Dermacentor silvarum; assembly: GCF_013339745.2. Classification (NCBI taxonomy): domain Eukaryota; kingdom Metazoa; phylum Arthropoda; class Arachnida; order Ixodida; family Ixodidae; genus Dermacentor; species Dermacentor silvarum. The sequence continues at coordinate 62,656,053 of NC_051159.1, read as the reverse complement.
TATGCATATCTCGGGCTAGTGTAGGCGGGAGTATGTGTAAGCTTCGCCAATATTTGCCAGTATTCCGGTTTAATTAATAACTGCGGGTTTGACCAACGAAATACTATGGTACGCTTGTCGGACAAAGTAAAAGCGTTTCACTTCGCAAATCATCACAGGCGACAGGACCGGAGATATACGAACAGGACATATCTCTGCTCTTGTCGACTGTACTATTTTGCCATGTTGAACTAAAGCCGACCGGCCCAGTTTGAGAACGCTAGAAAAGTCATTTTTTTTCGCAATAGCAAACTTCACGTGGACTCTGTTCGCCATGAATTTCTAGATCACTTGGAGAGAAAGGTTCTTTTTTTTTCGGTAGCTTTCACCTCTAAGATGATCGGTTCCGTTTTTAAAGCATAATGTATTCTATTGGCCTCATTTGTAGCCGGGACTTCATTTTTAGAATCATGACTCATGACAAACTATTTTTTTTCAGCCCCCCTTCATGCTCGTTAAGTGATGCGAAAGCTTTAGAATACAAGAGGCTAAAAAGAGACACAACTGCCGGAGGTACGTTGTGAATTTCTCTCATACTGCGAGTCTTCTCGGTGGGTAGAATTCTTTTTTCCTTCGCGCAGTGACGAAAAATTCCACTAAACACGGAACGCACGGTGCGTCACAACGGCTACAAAGCACGATGACAGAATTAGAATTTTCCTGTGCCGTACTCGACGCACACGTCACGCATATAAGAGAACTGAGATCACCGTTAAGGCGCCGCGGCGGGAAAGCACTCGAGAAAAGCACACGTGTACACCGAGTGTTTCTCTGGAGAAACAGAGGTGCACTTCACAAGAACTCGGCTTTGTGGCCACGTGAACACTGCACGCGAAAAAGAAAGAAAGAAAGAAAGAAAGAAAGAAAGAAAGAAAGAAAGAAAGAAAGAAAGAAAGAAAGAAAGAAAGAAAGAAAGAAAGAAAGAAAGAAAGAACCAGTGCATTAGTGCTTGCGTTTCCTGAAGAAATAAACTTTATTGAAAGGGCCGGCAGTTTGGTTTTGGTGGCCTTAGGTGGCGGCTCGAAGCTGTTGCCAGTAAAATTACACAGTCAGGTTATTGGATGCCCTAGGCAAGCATAAAATATTACATTCATTTGTATTGCTTTCCCCATTTGAGTTATGGCATCTTGTAGACATGCTACATATCTCATGGTGCAAAATTATTTTCATAAAAACACAGTTACTTATTACTTCCTTATTCGTAACGCCATGACAACTCTTCAACATCTTGATGTCGTAGGAAGACGCAAGAGACCAGGCTGATTTTCATTTACATGCTTTTTCGAGGTTTGAGGTTTTGTATATTTGCTAGTTTTTTCCTTTCTTTTTTATTCTTTTTTTAAGGTGTGGATAAAAGCAGAAATTAACTCTTTATTGCGTTGCTGTTCCCAAGACATACCTGCGGTAAAATTTAGAAGTTATTCCGAGTAAAAAAATAAAGCTTCCTAATTGCATTTTATAACATACAATAAGAACTTTGAATGAAAGAAGAGGAACCGAGGGGCCCGTTTTTTTTTTTTTTACTAATGAGCTACCTTCAAAGGAGGCTTCTTGTAAAGCTTTAGCTTCTTGAAGTTTGTGAAAACAAAACAGGAGGCGTCAGCCCTATCTTAGTCGGCTACACAACTGAAGCTATCGGAGCGGAAACTCCGCAATGTAGCAGAACTACATTATTCACAAGCTATTATACCAAGGCTCCTTATTGGCTGAACCAGGGTTAATAGCTGCAATGGCAACGTAAGGCCAGGCGGTGGCGGTGGTATTGATCGAAGTGGAAGCCCTCTAAAGCTGACAACAAGTTACGCGGAACTCTTTTCGTAACCTTAAGTAACACAGATAATCCTTGGTCTAATAATGTAGGCTGTCTTATTGGAAGCGATCTTCATGAAACAAGTGGAGACCTAAGGTCGCACATTGGGCTGTCTGTGTGTTGCTCGTGCCCTCGTCTCATGCGATGTTGTTTTCAAAGTCTCAATATTCGGTTCCCATTTCACAAGCACCTTGTCGAAGGGCATCCTTCTTCTTCATTTTTTTTTATTCAGTGCTATAACAGTTGAGAGCTCGAAACTGGTTTTTGTCCGTGGGTTCTGTCAAGCAGTGGCGTGCGTGCCACTCTCGTCGTCATGCTTTCTTCGACACCGTTCCCGTACCGTCATAGTAATGCTGCCTCCTCCCCCTCAACCACCTTCTCACCCTCTTATCTACCCTCTCCACACGGCAAATGCCAACACAGCTTTTCTCGTCATCGTCATTGAGAACGAAATTCCTGCCACTGAGGCAATGTGTGGTTCCGAGCCTGACGCGCGGTCACTGAGCTATCGCAAAACATTCATGCCTGGCCGTTTGGTTTACATCACGTGTCAAGCAAACTGGGAGGCTGGAAGAGTCGGTGCACGTATTTCGGAGGCAACGCTTGGAAATGTAGCTCTGCCAGAAAGGCTGATGCGCGATGCAGCCGTTCTCTTTCAGTGCAGCCGCCATACTCGGCGGGCCACATGCAACGCTTTCTTGTCTTTGAGAAGTGCCAGCGTCACGCCGGTATTGTGGCTGTCGCTGTAGTCGCACACAGATGGAGGAGTTCTGCACGGATTGCAGGAGATTTGCGCGACAATTAAGGGCGTTTCAGAGGGTAAGGGGGTGATTGCTGTTAGATGAAAGGAGTTTAAAGCCGGGAAAATCTCTGAAATCTGCTACCTTTTCTTTTCTATGAGTAACTCATCGTTTACTTAATGTCTAAAAAAAAAGAAATTTCTGCTATTTGTTTGTGAGAATAGGACGCCATATTGCGTGTAAGCCGTCCTCTTTGGCACGGTTTCTTTAAAAACAAACCATAGGTGACACGAAATTGTTGAAAAGGGGAGCAGTGTCTCACGGGGTGTATCTAGAGGGTGGTTCAATCGTAAAATATACTTTACGTTTTCATTTGGGGCTACACTGCTGTAGAAACACGAGTGTACAATACATGCCGTTAGAGACACTATTAATAGTAGGTGTAAGGTGATCGAGATACCCTCGCGGTACCTGCTTTGCTGGAAACGAGACTGTTACACTATAAATCGTTTGCTGCGGCGAGAATGAAGTAGAAAGTACTAGGTAATTACTTAATTTCTTTGTGTTCAACAGCAAATTGTACTTTACAAGGCATCAGTAAATCAGCAAAATAAAAACGAAAAGAAAAATAATGGTGACCGTCATAATTAATGCAAATATACCTCGGCGGAGAGTTTGGTCCGCGTCCAAATTCTGTCGGCGTAGCTGTGTACAGAAATGCGGCTATACCTTTTCCAGTCTAGCTGTTCGTGCAAGAGTCTGTCATGTATTAGCGTTGATGGCAGATCCAAACACACAACACAGTTTAAGTACAATCAACTGTTCCTGAATGCGACGTTTCATACACCCCTCTACAACACCACTTTTCACAAACACTTGTCTAACCCTGTGTCTACAGGCCGTACTGTGGAAATGATGTTCATATGTATTGCTGCAATTTACTTGCTGAGCACGATCAAAGCAGCTTTTGTATACTAAAGGGGCGCCTTGTCCAGCCTTCATAGTTATTTCGCTAATATTCTTTCTCAGGCCTATTTCGTCATTTCATTCGGATCCAAAACAACGGAATGAGTTCCAAGTTCATTAGAATTGGCTATTCCCTGCCTTGCATGTGCAGAGAGGCTATTAATGCACTCAAAATAAATGATGGATAGAGGGAGAAGAGGAGATGAGCTTGCTGGCGTACTAAACATCCAGATGGCATGATAAGACTCCAAATTTAAAGCCTTTGGGCTGTCTAGCCAGCATTAAAATTCAAGTACACAGGCGTTTTCGCACTCTGTTCCGTCAGATCTTGGCTGCCGACCCTGCGATACAGAACGGCGATTTTCTGTGATCAGTTGAACACCAGATGCTCTATTGCCGCCACGGCGGATGGGCGCGATTATGGCGCTTCCAAAGTCTCAAGAGTCGTCGTAATACTTGACATGGCAGCTATCTTGCTAGCTGGCAGACCTTGTTCAGGATAATTTGCAGTCTTTAATGGGAGGCTAGGAGAAGTTGAAGGAGGAGGGCGATTGCCAATGACGCAGCTCATAGGTAATCATATAGTATTGACGTCACAAAAACGGGCGATCGCAAGACGAAGAGCGCGAAAAGAGGCTGTCATGCGTGCTTCATACACGTGACGTATGTGTTAGTTCTGTTGGTTTGGCTAAATCAATATGAACTTACCAGCTCAGAATCACACCATTTTGCAATAATTTCACCGTCCGGGACGCACACGAGGCCTTACGCGTCTTCGTGAGTATACAACGCATTTCTTAGAAGAGCTCTAAGTCAGCACTTCGCCGAAGCTCTGACCCGTGGTCATGTCTGAGTTTATGCGTGTGAAGTAAGCCTAAGGCGAGGCGTGTGTGCTCACTGATGCAGTTACTGATAAGACGGGGAAAAAATGCTCGGACCGAGAGGCAATTTGATCGCCACATAGAACCTAAAGTCAAAAACGTTTTCTCTTAAATTCCAGTGGGTAGAAACGTCGCGCCTGCAGTACACTAAGTCAGGTCACGAACGCTTCATAACGAAAGCAGCAGTCGACCCGTGGCAAGGTTACGCATAAAAAATAATAAAATAAAACGACAGTGTTGCGAAGCATTTCACTGATGCCGAACGATTATTTGAAGGTGCGATTGCTTAGACTTACACAGCTCGGTAGCGAACAGGGACGCTTTTATTCGATCCAGTCGGTTTTAGGTTCGTCACTCTGATTAGGTGATCTTGGTAGTTGTAACCTGAGCACACAGGAAATTGAAATCAACTTCCTCAATCGCAGCAATAGAACTAACATCCATATGTGGTGGTTCGTAGAGTAGCATTATCGTCACCACCGGGCTGCCATTGTCACCCCGTGCTGCCCGTACCTCTGACACGCACTGCACCCACTTACGAAGTGCTACGGATGTAAAAAGACAATGATTTCCGGCACCCGTACTACGCGTCCACTTATGGATGTCATGCGTGCACTTTTAAAACAACCATCGCAATACCTCTGCTCCAAGTTCAATGCACGTACTGAATACGCTGGGTGCAACGGCTGGCAGTCCTTGAGTATAAGAATGTTCCCGCAAGTTATATGAATTTCCTGCAAAGAAAATCTAAGCAACCCCACCACGATTATCAGAAGATCCTGCACTTCCTTCGGACAACTACCTGAGCGAAAGACTACATAATTAAGCGTGTATTTTTTATTTCACACGTGCTGTATTCTTCCCGATGGTCCTTTAGTAGTCCCAAAAAAGGATTATATACAGTAGATATGTATGTACACAACAGTCGGCTGGCCTGAGCAGAAGTGAGGTATGAAAAACCCGCATTCTAAAAGAGTAATTGCATCACTCCAGGCCCGCGTTTATTATGGAACAATCCCTCGCTCAACCTAGGATGAATTCTAGGCATCGAATTTCTGGATGAGAGGTGCGATCAAATGGTGCCTTGAAGTACAAGGCAGCCACTTTACCGCAAGACGGTATATCAACGATGGCAGTGTGTTAATAGATCAATTTGACAAAAAAAAAAAAGAAATGGCGCAACGCAACCTCTTCGAGTATTCGCGAAAATAAAACGCCAGGCACGCATCCCGTACACCAGCAGGCAAGATAAGAAACGCGCGCGATTTCGTAAAGCCAGACAATTTCATAACGTCCCGCGATTCGAGAACCCTTACCGCCGTGTCGAGTCGGTTACAAGGTAAGCCTCGTAAGAGCTCCGCTGGGAGAACCGCGAAAACACGATTTCTTCACTTTAGTATCGTTCTCGAATCGCTTCTTCACAGTGAAATGTTTCAAGATTGAGCACCACCATCGCCCATTGCGTGAGCGGGGACGCGTGGAAACGAATTATTCGTCTTCTTGTTTTCGCCGCGCACCGCAAAGCGCGGGTTCATTTCACCCGCACGATAACGGAATTGAGGGATGTTTTGAGAGTGACGCGCTCTCGCTGCGGGAGGCAGCGCAAGGACAGTAGCGAGAGCGATCACCCCCTCGGAGCCCCTTCTCCGGCTTTTGCTGCTGCCGTCGTACCTGGCCTTGAAGACGCACCTAAACTGATCGCGACCCAGATTGCCTGCGCGGCAACGGCGGGGCGACTCCACCTGTTCGAGAACCTCGCGAGAAGTACGCGAGAAAGTTTATCCAGTCCATCCAGACTGAGGGAGAAAAAGAAAGAAGAGCGAACGAAAGGAGGTGGAAGAAACGACATTACTTTCTTTTTTTACCTTCTTTCTTCTTTTTTTCCGATTCGATTGGCTCGCAATACGGTTTCCAACCGGAACTGATTGGTTGGCATGTGACGCGAGATGTGGCGTAGCGTGGCTGGCTGAGGCGACGAGGCCCGACTGTCGCCGCACACGTGTTCGAAGCCATCGGCAGGTGTAGGCGAGTCTTTAGACGGCACCCTCTTCGACACCGGACACACGATCGTTTGGCGTTCGGATACACACTTTCGTGAGTGTTTTTTTTTTTTTTTTCAACGGATACGTTCAAGCACGTTTTTTCGAGGCTTTCCGCGAGAACGAACTATCTTCAAGTCGTCGTTAGATTTTCGGCTCACCGTAATATCAAAGCTTGTAGCCTGTGTTAACTGAGTGTGGGTGTAAAGGCAACGGCTTTTGTGAATGCCGCGGTAGAAGCATTGCTGCGCATTTTGTCAGGCTTATCGCGAGATTATCTTCATGCCACCATCGTTCGAGTTTCGGATAATCATGTGACCAAAGATCCTAGCCAGCCGTAACCGAAGGTGGACGCGAAAACGATTTTTCAAAAAATAAATAAAAATAAAAGAAAGAAAATGGGTGTCAGCGTCAAAAGGTTATGAAGCCATCTTATGCATATGATATACCCACAAAATTACTGATCGTTGATCGAGATGAGGTCCTAAAAAGAGGGACGGCAAGAGGATGTTACTGATACTGAACTGTCTTGGTAATAGCGAAACTGACTGTCCAGGCTTGAGAGAACGCTCGTTCGGAGGCGGGCAAAAATATGCTCGGCTAGCGAAGAGCGCCAGGAGAAAATTCCATTACGTAATTATGTTGAACCTACCTCTCCGTCCTACCTCCTCATATGTTTTATTCAGTACGGAATGCTGGCTCGTGTCACGCGAGGACGATCGGAAAGTAGCGTGATGAAGGCGTTCACACTGTTGCCATATGGCGCGGTCGAAGCGTTGTAGCGAGCGCGTCGTAGGCCCAAGGGTTGACAGCTCAAATGGGAATGCACAATCAATTTGTTTACGCGAAGGAAACGTGAAAACTGTCTTAACGCTTACTGTTAATGCGTTTACTACTTCTTACGTTTACTGCTTGCGTTATTGCCCCCTTGTTTGCTGCTAACACTAAGCTTCGGTTACCTGGCCTGCCAGCTCAAGTATTGTGTAACTGCGTGAGATTTGATCCACGCGTAGTTTGTGACCATTAAAGTGGTTAGCAATTTCAGACGGAGTCACGGACGCATGCCGCATCTTCAAATTTTAGTTCCCGTAAAGTTGAAGGCACGCGTAAAGAATTAAAGATTTCAGAGCCATGATAGCCTTTTCTTTTAAAACATGAATAAAGCTCGCGGAGCCAACAGATAATCACTCAGGCGGTATGTCACTCCGTATGACATTGCCTCTCTATTTTACATTTTTTAATTAAACATTCCCTTTTGTCTTCAGGTCCGAGTAACGCATTCCAGAGGCGAATGGGCGAAACCTGCAACTAGCACAAACAAATTGATTCTTATTTGAGAATATTAACTAAATTCTTGCTTCGAACTTGCCCATTAAACCTAAAGATAATTTTGTGGGATGGATAATTAAATAGTGTAAGCACATCGAATAAGCGACTGAGATTGAGATAAAAGAAACTGTTTTCCATGACGAGACGAAAAGCCCGTGACGGTAAATTTCCGACGTGATGCGACGCGCAATGAGGCCTTTGGAGGAACTGATGGCGAAGTGGTGCATGATGAGGATACTTATAGAATGCGGTTACGGCGTTCCATAAGTTTGACATCATTTCACCGGATATAAATCATAAAAGGGCCTATTTAGAGATTTAACAGTGGCTTTACGCGACCCTCTGTATAAAACGATAACTGACTTATTCTGAACAAGCTCGAGAGAAAGTACTAGTTTATCGTGACTGGTATTTCATACGGCTGTGCCGTACTTCAATTTCGGACCAGTTTGCTTTTAATAAAGAATCACTTTTGAGGAGAAAGTACATGGGAAACTGTGGTGTTTATTTGAGAATATATTGACACCATCAGAAACTCTTGAAAAGCTTAATAACATCACCAGACTTTTTGTGTTTCGAGCGTGTTTTATCCGAAAACAAGGGTCTCTGAGGCACTAGTAATACGAGACCTGTGCTTCATCCAACAATGACCTGCTTGGTATATTGTCCGGCAACACAGTCCTAGTCCGCCGGATAACACTAACTGCATATAGCGTGTACACATTAACACCGAGTAATTGGTAGCTGAAGGGACACGTTCCACGACAATTAGTTTGTATCAGGACAGTGCCGGTAGTTTTGCATTTTCGCTACTGAAGACTGTAGTAGTCGTTAGTAGTATTTTTTCTTGGGGGGGGGGGGAGAGGGGGGGGGGTTATTCCGTGGCAAACCCATTCGTTATTCTCCCTACCTTTGAGCCGCCTAAATATTCGACAAAGCGAAGCCCTGGTTACACCTATGAGTCACGGCGATCCAATTTGAAACACGGACACGTGCAAGCGTGTCGCC
>NC_051159.1:62604545-62647141 GCF_013339745.2 Dermacentor silvarum | reverse complement strand
GTGGTTGCCTTGAGTAATTCTTTCCTTCGTTTATGTGTACGCCGAGGTACTTATATTGCTTCACTATGGGTATTACTTGCTGTTGAATTGACACCACGAAGTTACTCGTGTGTTCATTAAAGATCATAATCCCTGATTTCTCTGTGCTAAACGTAAGGCCTAGATTTGTCGCTGCGTTTCCACAGATATTCGCAAGTACGTGGATGTTTCGCAACCGCCCTCTGCCGTGACCTCTGTTTTCTGACATTTCCTGCCTTCGATTCCCGCCAGGCACCAGCTGCACCATCCTTGTCCATGTGCCGCCAACTTCGTCTGGTTTGATTTCACTGCGGTTTAGGCAGCCTTCGGGGAAATTTGAACGCAAGTAATTTTTTCACGCCGTTCCTTTTGGTTTTGGCGAAAGCTCTGTAGACACTAAGTTACTTTTCTTCAGAAACAAGCATGATTTCGCACTTATGATAACCGCAAAACAAAAGGAATCAAACCATTCGTTCAACGTAACGGTGAAGCGCAGGAATGAATATTCTGTGCCGATAACACAAATAAATATAGCAAAGCTAAAATCACTACAGAGCAGGGCCACCCGCTTCATTTTTCAAATCTTCGTATCGCATGCGTATCAGCAATGAAAGTGATTCGGTTGACCAGACAGTCTTACGTCAAATGTTTATGCGCTTAGGCCTCTTTCATGTTTACTACTCGAACATTGTTCTTAGGGACGAGTTGTACCTTAGCCAATCCTGCATTTCACCTCGCGTCGATCCCCAAATGAAGGTAGGGGTACGACTGCGACACTCCCCCTCTTAATTTTATTCATGGACGCCCAGGATTGCCTACGAATGAAACCGCCTTCCCGCTTCCATCGATGCCACCTGTGAAACGACTAACTTCAAGGAAGTAGCCAACAACTACCTATGTATACTTAAATGGATACGGACACAAAAGTTGGCGGGTGTTTTTTTGCGTCGGAACAAAAGTTTAACTGTTGAAAATTACGAATACAGCAAGCTGCTTCAAAAAATAAAAAGAACGAGAAACATCTTTTTTTTACGATTTTGTGTTGCACCTCGCCTCCAAGCGGCCGCCGGCAGAAGCTAAAATTTCACGTCATAACACCCACCCACGGCCAAGGTCGGCCACAGCTGTTGCAGTGTTTCGGTCGGTCCCTTGCAGCGTTTGTTTAATCCCTTTCGGCAATCTTCGCACGTGGTCCGTCTGAAACACTATCCCCGTCGGCGCTCCACACAGGTGGTGCGTATTACATGAGGCTTCCCGCCGTGGTCACTCGGTATTGACGCGTTCGTCGCGGCGGAAGGAAGTGCCCAGACATTGCTGTTATAACAGCATCGTCGGTCGTGACACGCCGTCGCACACGTTTCCCCAGAGACGAGAAGGTGCGTAAACTGTATACCTGCCTTAGAGAGCTTTAGCTTGTCCGGTCATCGGGTAAACGCGGGCGTTGGGGCGGAACCGTAAACCAGTGTTGCCAGGTCCGACGAGGTGGCGTAGCCAAAAGATAAAGTTGTAGCCCAATTGTAGCCAAACAGAAAAAAAGTGCAAATTATTTCGTAGCCAAATATAGCCATTGTTATTTACAATTTTATTTGTGTATACAATTTCACATTCGACAACGGCAATCCTTTTTTTGCACAACCCGTCGTAACAAAATGTGCGTGCCGCCGTGACGGTCGGCTCCTTACATCAACAACAGCGACATCATGCTTGCACAGAACACTTTTTGGTTGGCCCCGGTAGCTCTTAAGTTCCAGCGAATCGCTGCAGAGGGCGAACTTTTATTTTATGAGAGATAGTACTAAGTTATTTTTTGTTATTTAAAGTAATATTAACTACGAACTCTGCTTTTTAGCTGTCCTGAATACAAAATAATGTTCAGCGTCATCGATCCCTCACGTTATCTCTGCCTACGGTGTAGAAGTTCAGCTGTCCAGCGATCTCCGACGTTCTCACGGCTTCTTTTTGATGAGCTAAAACAAGACTTTCGCGCTATAATATCTCGCGTTATTTGTCTCATTGTCCTATCTTGTTTTCTCATTTCCTTGTTTTTGTTTTTCAATTAGCTTGGCCAGGATTGGCTGGGACACACACTATTTATATATAGTGTCAATTTACATCAACCTGGCCGCCATATTAGGTCTCTAGCACGCCAAGAACATGCGTTAAGAAAAGAGAGGCAGCAGATGCGACTCACTGTCTGAATCGGTGTAAGCGGAGCTTTAAATTATTACTGCGCAAAGCGGCACATTAGTGTAAAAAGCGCGCAGTCGTTTTCGGCGACGAGCACGTCCCGAACTAACTCGCTCGAAATGGTAAAAGCCGCGATGGCGTACGAAGAGCAATGGTAAACAACAAATTGATAACCGTGGTAATGCTGTGAAAAGCGGTTACTGTCAAAAAGCAAACCATGTTGATGGCTAATAAAGTTTTAGAATAGGGGCCCCTAAAGTTTGGGACTCCAGAGAGCTTTGCGGGTGTTTGCGTTGGGGCATGCAGGAATGAAGAGTTTTGGAATAGGCGTTTTGCGTTTGCGGATAGCGTGTTGCGTTTGCAGCTTCACTACGGCGTCAAAAAAGCTGTTATAAATATTAAAATAAAATATACAACTTTATAAGAAAACTAATTTAGACTTTCGTGTTTTTGCCTTTAATTACAATTTAGAACTTGTTCTAGTAGCAGCGTGCAACATGTCCCGCTTAGTTTTGAGTAACCAACTTTACGCACCTTCACCCAGCCAAGTCAATCCATTATAGGCCTACGAGCTATGAAATCGACAATTGAATTCGGAATCAGCGGTGTATAATGAATCAATCTTCATTAGACATGTTAGTTGAGAGAAAGCGATAACCGCAATCACTTCTTCTAGCTTACGAACTTCACGCATTACCACGAATCGAGTCCAGTTTTGTGCTAAATTAGAGCCGTCGCTTCGATGGGCGCCGCCATGTTTGTTGACGAAAGCTTTTGGGGCAGCTTTTGGGGCTCCCGCTAAATCGATGTAATAGCGTGCCCGACGCAAAACCCAAACACAGTTTCCGTCTTGCGCATGCGCAGTGCCTTCGACACTATTTCTTTGGGGCCCCAATACGTTTGATGCCCCTATTCTAAAACTAATAATTGCTGGGGTTTCACGTGCCAAAACCACGATATGATTGGGAGGCATGACGCAGTGGGGGACTCTGGATTAATTTTGGCCACCTCAGGTTCTTTAACGTGCACCTAAGTACACACGTGTTCCTGCATTTCGCCTTGATCGAAATGCGGCCGCCGTGGCTGGGAATCAAACCCACGTCCTCGAGCCAGCAGCACGACACCTCACAAGTTAAGCTAACACGGTGGGTGAAGTTCATGTGACGTGGTGCACTGATGTCATCGTGGAAAACATGTTTAGATATTAGCAGAATGAGTATCTGCATCCATGACGTTACGGTCAAACCATCTAGAAGTAAAAGCACCAGAGCCCACCTTTGGCTCGATCGGGGTCTGTCTCCCATTCTTTTTTATACGTTTTAGCATACTTATCCCACTTCCCCATGTTTGGATTCTCCTCTCTGAGGAGGATCCGATCTTACGTCCAATTAATCGAAATGAATCTCGAATATAAGCACGAAGAAAAATTCATCTAGCAGAAAAAGAAAAATGGCAGTAAAGCTTCCCGCCAGAAACGTGGAGTAGGTCGAAAGCTGTGCCCGGCGCGATACTTCATCCGGAAGACATGACCATCATTCTGGGGTTTTACGTGCCAAGCCCTATTCTGATTATGAGGCACGCCGTAGTGGAGGGCTCCGGATTAATTTTGACCACCTGGGGTTCTTTAACGTGCACTACAGCGCAAGCACACGGGCGTTTTTGCATTTCGCCTCCATAGAAATGCGGCTGCCACGGCCGGATGCGATCCCGCGATCTCGTGCTCAGCAGCGCAACACCTTAGCTGACTAAGCCACCGCGGCGGGTGACATGGCCATGAACACACTGGAGCGTGTCATCCACCCGTGCTTCCCTTCGGCCCCGACCCTATGTTACTGCTCTCCCTTCACTAACATACCCATGTTAGTACAGTATACTGTGAAAAATCCACTACTCCCAGGTTCATCCCGATGCCCGGGGATCGGGTGCCTAACGCTCAAGCATGGTGTAAGTTTAAGTGCATCAAAGATTCAAGCCGCCGGCTCAGACAACGGCGCAGAGAGGGAAGGAAAGGCGGGGGGGGGGGGGGGGGGGTCATGTCGCGCACGCACGCACAGCCACGCGGCCGGCTCAATCAGCTATAATACAGCCTTCGAGATTTGCTTCCACCCGATCAGAGCCACCTCTGGCGCGTGGATTAGGGCGCCACGTATAGCCCAAGCACAGCCAAGTCGCAGATTTTTAGTAGCCCAAATATAGCCACATAACCAACTCATCCAAGTCGACGCCAAAAAATTTATTCACTGGCCCAATTTGGCTATATATATAGCCAAACCTGGCAACACTGCCGGCGCATCCAATCTGCCGAGCTGCGTCGGACAGCTCCACCTCTGGATGCATTGTCTGGTGGCGGAGGTGCTGTTGTGCCATAGTACGTGCCAACCCTATCATCGAGGCGACAGGAACTCCGATTTATCTGCGTCGAATGGATTCGTCGCGGGTAATTGCAAGCAGCAGCTGCCATCATCGCCACCCGTCCCTCTGGGTCCTGTCGACGAGTCGCCGAGGGGACGCGACGACACAATACGGCGCGGGCGACGTCAACAACCGTCCCGTCTGGCTCCTGTCGACGAGGAGCCGCCGCCAAGGGGATTTAAGGAAAAACCGGCCCATTGTTAAGCCAGAGAGTCGCCACCAGCCGCCCCGTCGGTCTGGTGCGCTCTTACCAGCTATCACTGCTTTCACCAGCTATTACACGCTATACCTGCTATATCTGCACATATTTGTACATATTGTATAAAGCTTTCGTCTCATCTTCGCCTGCTTCAAGACTCCGTCGCTCGTCCCCGACCCCGAGTCACAATAACGGCTATGCTCACAAAGTGAGAACAATAAAATAGAGTCGGGTGATCTTGGCGCCGAGATGAAAGAAGGGAGCACGGGTAGAAGACACGTTCCAGTGTGTTCGTGGCCATGACTCCTGGGTGAAGTATCGCGCCGGGCACGGCTTTCAACGGGCTCCACGTTTCTCACGCTAAGCTTTAATCATAGCGCGAAGACTGGTTTTGATTAATAAAAAAACCGTGGGCGCGTCGCCGTCGCAGACCACTGAACTTTGTCAATGTGGTAGGCAGAGGTCACGTGAGATGTCGATAATGCTGAACATTTCGCGTTCACGACAGCTAAACAGTGGAGTTCGTAGTTAATATTACTGTAAATAACGAAAAATAATAACTTAGTACTATCTGTCATTAAATAAAAGCACTGTGATTTCGCCCTCTGAAGCGATTGATTAGAATTCAGTATTCTGTGTGCAAGCATGATGTAGCTGTTGTTGATGTCGAAGGTCGACCGTCACGGCGACACGGACATTTTGTTACGACGGGTTCCGCAAAAAAGCATTGCCACAGTCGAATATGAAAATGTATACACAAATAAATCTGCAAATAAAGATGGCTGCATTTGGCTACGATATTTCTTGCTCTTTTTTGTGTTTGGCTACATTTGGGCTACAATTTCTGTAGGTTTGGACTACGCCGCCTCGTACGACCTGGCAACACTGCCGCCACAGCTGGCGCGCTCGCCACGCCCTCTGCGTGACGTCACACCACGGACCTCGATTCTCCGGCAACTCGCCTCGTCGCGGTCGCCACGCGGCCACCGCTCCTGCCGTTGGTAAAGTCCCTATATTGTAAAAGTACCTCCATCTACTCTTTCCTCCGCTGTCTGTTGTCCTAAAGCGCTTGCCTTTTGCTTTCTTTTTTGCTTGCGAAAGCAAGTCGACGGTGGCGGCCCTAGAAAGTCCACGTTGAAGCTTTCAGGACGGGCGCCGCCGCCGCCGGAGACTGCGGCTGTGCAGAGTGACTTTCAACATGGCTCTGAGGCGGAGAAAAAACAATATAAAGAAGTCAAAGGGCGCGCTATCATCGTCCAATCGGAGATACAGGAGAGAGCGAAGCGGCGTTGATCAAAGGATGGCGGTACTTTTATATAGGGATTTCAGCCGTTGGGCGTTCGCTGCGCCCTCTGTATGACGTCACACCCCGTGCTCGGCAGCTGTGATAACCGGGAGTATTGACACTTTTGGCGGAGCAATTTGTTTTAGAGAAACGAGATGGCGCTCACGGCGGTGCGCCATATAAGTCTCCTCAGCGACCGCGCACGAATACGAAACCATTACAGCTTCTACCTTGCTTCTGTGCGATCAGCTGTCGGAAATGCAAGTGAGTTTTCGCTAATACACTGTGCTCCAATCATGCTAAAATAAGTCATGTGGATTGAAGACGTGTGCATTAGTTGGCTGCAAAAATATTGACTGGCATGTTAGAATGAAATGAATCTGTGTGGCCAAGTTCGCAGACCGCTGCTGCAACTGTCCGAACGTGTTACCGCCACTTCGAGATGCAAGGCTTTCCTCGAGGATACAGACATTTGCTCATCCGCCAGCCTTGTATCGCTAACCTTCAGAGAAAGGGCTTCATCCTCAGAACGTCGTCAAGAGTGAGTCATCATCATCATCATCATCAGCCTATATTTTATGTCCACTGCAGGACGAAGGCCTCTCCCTGCGATCTCCAATTACCCCTGTCTTGCGCTAGCGTATTCCAACTTGCGCCTGCAAATTTCCGAACTTCATCATCCCATCTCGTTTTCTGCCGACCTCGACTGCGCTTCCCTTCTCTTGGTATCCATTCTGTAACCATAATGGTCCACCGGTTATCCATCCTACGCATTACATGGCCTGCCGAGCTCCATTTCTTCCGCTTAATGTCAACTAGAATATCGTCTACCCCCGTTTGTTCTCTGATCCACACCGCTCTCTTCCTGTCTCTTAACGTTACTCCTAAGATTTTTCGTTCCATCGCTCTTTGTGCGGTCCTTAACTTGTTCTCGAGGTTCTTTGTTAACCTCCAAGTTTCTGCCCCATATGTTAGCACCGGTAGAATGCAACGATTGTACACTTTTCAACGACAGTGGTAAGCTCCCAGTCAGGATTTGACAATGCCTGCCGTATGCACTCCAACCCAATTTTATTCTTCTGTAAATTTCTTTCTCATGATCAGGGTCCCCTGTGAGTAATTGACCTAGATAAACGTAGTACTTTACAGACTAGAGGCTGACTGGCGATCCTGGATTCTTGTTCCCTTGCCAGGCTATTGAACATTATCTTTGTCTTCTGCATATTCATCTTCAACCTAATTCTTGCACTTTCTCGATGAAGGTCCTCAATCATTTGTTGTAATTCCTCTCCATTGTTGCTCAATAGGACAATGTCACCTGCAAACCGAAGGTTGCCGAGATATTCGCCGTCGATCCTCACTCCTAATCCTTCCCAGTCTAAGAGCTTGAATACTTCTTCTAAGCATGCAGTGAATAGCATTGGAGAGATTGTGTCTCCTTGCCTGACCCCTTTCTTGATAGGTATCTTTCTACTTTTCTTGTGGAGAACCAAGGTAGCTGTGGAATCCTTGTAGATATTTGTTAAGATATTCACGTATGCCTCCTGTACTCCTTGATTACGCAATGCCTCTATGACTGCTGGTATCTCTACTGAATCAAATGCATTTTCATAATCTATGAAAGCCATATAGAGAGGTTGATTGTACTCCGCAGATTTCTCGATTACATGATTGATGGCATGGATATGGTCCATCGTAGAATATCCTTTCCTGAAGCCAGCCTGTTCTCTTGGTTGGCTGAAGTCAAGTGTTGTCCTGATTCTATTGGAAATTATCTTGGTGAATATTTTATACAATACTGAAAGCAAGCTAATGGGTCTGTAATTGTTCAATTCTTTAACGTCTCCCTTCTTATGGATAAGTATAATGTTGGCGTTCTTCCAGCTTTCTGGTACACTTGAAGTTGTGAGGCATTGCGTATAAAGGGCCGCAAGCTTTTCAAGCATGATATCTCCTCCATCTTTGATTAAATCTACTGTTATTCCATCTTCTCCAGGCGTTTTTCCCCTGGTCATGTCTTTCAAGGCCCTTCTAACTTCATCGCTAGTTATAGAAGGAGCTTCTGTATCCGGTTCATCACTATTTCGAATGAAAGTAGCTTGGCTGTTTTGGCTACTGTACAGGTCAGTATAGAATTCTGCTGCTTTTACTATGTCATCGAAATTGCTGATGATATTACCATGCTTATCTTTCAGTGCATCATCTTGCCTTGTCCTATGCCTAGTTTTTTACTTACTGATTTCATGCTGCATCCATATTTTACGGCTTCCTCAATTTTTCCCACGTTATATTTTCGAATATCCCTTACTTTCGTCTTGTTGATCAGTTTTGACAGTTCAGCGAATTTTATCTATTCTCTTGAGTTGGACACTTTCATGCTTTGTCGTTTCCTTATTAGGTCCTTTGTTTCTTGGGAGAGCTTCCCTACAGGTTGCTTTGGTGCCTTACCTCCCACTTTAATTGCTGCTTCTGAGATCAGTCTAGTTACGGTTTCATTCATTAGCTCTATGTTATCTTCATCTTCCTGTTCAAAGCTGCATATTTGTTTGCGAGAACCAGCCTGAATTGGTCTGCTTTCACCCTTACTGCGTCTAGGTTGGCCTGTTTCCTCTTGACTAATTTCACTCTTTCTCTCTTCAAATTGAGAGAAGTCCTACACCTCACTAACCTATGGTCACTGCACTTTACCTTACCTAACACTTCTACATTCTGCACTATGCTTGGATCGGCAGAGAGTATGAAATCTATTTCATTCCTTGTTTCTCCATTAGGGCTTTTCCAGGTCCACTTCCTGTTGGTGCGCTTCCTGAATAATGTATTCATTATTCGGAGCCTATTCCTTTCCGCGAATTCCACCAACATCTCTCCTCTTGCATACCTAGAATCGATGCCGTAGTTTCCAATTGCTTGCTCGCCAACGTGCTTTTTGCCCACTTTTGCATTGAAGTCGTCCGTGACTAAAATATACTGAGTTTGCACCTTTCTCATTGCTAGTTCAACATCTTCATAAAACTGTTGTATTTCTTCATCATCGTGACTAGAGGTTGGGGCAAAGGCTTGTACTACCTTCATTCTGTACCTCCTATTCAGCTTTATTACGATGACTGCTACCACTAATGCTGTAGAATTCATCAATGTTGCCCGCTATGTTGTTATGGACTAGAAATCCTACCCCGGATTCTCTCTTATTTGGAAGACCTCTGTAGAAGAGGACGTGGCCGTTGGTCAGCACTGTGTAAGCCTCACCAGTTCTAACCTCACTAAGGCCAATAATATCCCAGGCAATTCCTGATAATTCTTCAAATAGTCCTGCTAAGCTAGCCTCACTCGAGAGGGTGCGCGTGTTGAACGTTGCCAGGTTCAGTTTCCATTGGCGGCCCGTCCGGACCCAGAGATTTTTAGCACCCTCTGCCACGTCGCAAGTCTGACCGCCGCCTTGGTCAGGTGCTCCGCAGCCACTGGGGACTGAGGGCCATGGGTTAATTATCGGAGTCATCAGGGAGGTAGTGGCCGAATACTGCACCAGGGAGGCCAACTCCTGTTCTGGTGAGGGAGTGACTTTGATGAAGCTTAGTAGGCCTGCCTAGTTTGGTTGCACCTGAACTAGTATAGCCCCACTAGCTCTCGGCAATATGTATTTCTTTTTATTGCCGGTGTCAGGCACCACTTCATGCCTGAAAATGTAGTGGAATGGAGCAGGATTCGAACTTACGACCTTCAGACTTGAAGTCGGGTGTTCTACATCTACTCCACGCCACCACGCCTCAAGAGTGAGTACCACTCGTTAAACAATGACAAAGGGAGTAGCGCCGCTTCCTGTCATGGTAAGTTTCGTGCACGTTATCTATACACATCTGTCCCAAGTGGCAGGGAAATTTACGCCCACTCTATCGCCGACGTATCAAGAATACACTTAGTGAATGGGCGCACATTTGAATATATGCGCACTGTATACGCACAATAAACAATAAATGACGGACTACACCTATGGCGCACGAATGGTCGAAGCTGAATGTTTCGTGACGGTCCCCAAGACTACGCGAGTTACTAGCTGTAATATATATTTTCTACAAGCTATTACAATGTACAAAACAGCTACGTTTCAAGCCTTGTGCGCAGCAAGAAGAAATCCATCGGAACTGAACACACCCGCGAGCGATTAGGCAGAAAATAATCAGATAGTGGCCGCACCGAGCAACTTCACTGAGTCAGAAACTGACAAGCCACTCAAAATGTTTGCCGAATAAAGAACAAAGAGCAAAGCACACTAATCCTGACTGAAGTTATGAGCGGAATGTTTGGATAGCTTGGAATACATGTTTAGCCCCGCTTTTAGAACAAGCACCATATACGCTGCTTGCGCCGTTTGGACATAGCTTAATCCGCTCCGAACGCGCTTTTGCATGTTCGCTGAAGCTGTGATCAAAGCTTCGTGTCGTCCACCTATTCACCGCTCTTATGATATCTCCAAACACAGGTTTTCTAAGCCGCGGCGGCGTCATACACTTCCATTGTAAACAGGGAGGCAACGGAGGCAGTTGAGGCAAGCAATGGACGCGTCACCACGTGATCAAACATGGCAGCGCCCACGGGATCGCCGCGAAAAGAGCTCGCGTCGCCGCAGCCATAGTTGAGGCAGGTCCCGGAAACTCGCGAGTTCAGCAAATGGACACAGAGGGCGAAAGACTCGCTAACAAAACAAGCATAGTACATCCCCTCGAAAATATGCCTAAGCGAGTTCAGTAGCTCCCGCTAGAGGTGCCGTAATAAGCGCAATTTTAACCTACAAACTTTCTCCTGCAGTCATCGAAGCGAAGTTTTTATTACATTACAAAGAGTACAAAATTATTATTCTTAGAGATTGTACTTTTTAGTACCAACTCTGTTCCTTTTTTGCCATTATAAACGCAAAATAAGGTTCATCATCATCGATCTCCCACGTGACCTCTGGCTTGGATTTAAAATTTTTACCTGTATTTTTCGCGTACACGGCAAGCACGGATTCGTTTGTTCGTACACTTATGCTGGTTGCTTATTTCGTGCTAAAACCAGTTTATCGCGCTTCGACACCTCGCGTTATTTAACTTGGGGTGAAGTGACGGGTTTGCGAGAGGAGATGTTAGCCCGAAAGCTAGGTTTCGGTCGTGAGCCATGCGGAACAAGTCTGCATCGAAACGGGAGCCGGATTCTGCTGCGACTGAGGACGGCAATACCGGTAAGTCATCTAACATCGCTGCTTCTTGAATCGTTATGCAATATTCATCTCGTTAACTTACACGCGGCGACAAGTTGACGAACTAGATCCTGCATTACATATGGGCAGTCAGGACTCTTTGTTGCTGTTTCCGAAATAATGTTTAGTTGGGAGGCCGTCGTTATGCAAACACAATAACGAAAAAAAAAGACAGCAATATTGGAACGCCCGTCACGGATGCAACGCCCTCGTTGTATACGTGGCCGTAGGCGACTGAGTAGCCGTCTCAATATATAATATATATATATATATATATATATATATATATATATATATATATATATATATATATATATATATTTTCGATTCCGCCGGAAACTTCTTTCATCCACGAAACCGGATAACCCTTTGGTATATTGAAATGAAAGTACTGAATTTAATGTATTAAACAGTTGCACGCATGATAATTTACCCATTTTTCGTACTTGTTGGTTCCAAGTGTTCTTGCTGTTCCATTTGATTTATCTTGGGGCATTTATTTTTGCAGTAATGAAGGGGTGCATCACGTTCGTGTAGAAAAAGAATGCAGCAGTTCTAATAGCTTCATGTTTGTCTTGCATTTGCTTGTGGAACCAACAGCGTGATAACTTCTGGTGTATAAATGAACGCACAAATGCTCTCATTTGTGATCCAAATAATACTTAAGCTGTTGACACGCATTGTAGTTAGGCAGGTAGCAATACTCATTTAATTAACATGTTGCTTAAGCACCCTAGAACAAAGTGTACATTTCCATGTGTTCTGCAGTCTAAAACCATTACAATATATATCCATAAGTATGGCTTTTTAGGCTAGTTGGTTAGATACATCAGAGGTGGTCATAGCGCTAGAAGACATGGACAAGAACGAGAGAACAGGACGAGCGCTAACTTTCAACTGAGTGTTTATTTCGAGAAACAACCGTATTTGTAGGCCCGCATACAGAAAAGGCCCAATCATCGCACATTAAAACCAGCCACATCCAGGAACGCAAATTCATTTGTGGTCAGCGCAACTGAAGGGGAGCTGATGCAGCTATCATCGGCCCTCGCTATCAGAGTGGTTTCAACAACCTCTCGCGTAACTTTATCTACATTTCTATACAAAACGGAACACTCATTGAACAAGGGTTTGCACCCACAATCACTGCAATGCACAGAAACATGACCATCTCGGTATCGGTTCAATTTTTGTTTGCGTTCTCTTAATCTATCATTCAGGCATCTCCCAGACTGCCCAATGTAAACTTTCCCGCACGATAACGGAAGGCAATACACAACATTCTTTACGCACGACACAAAAGGGGTCTGATGATTCTTTTTACAACCTCCGCGTTTGTTGGCAAACGGGTCAGTGGCACTGCATAAGCTAAGCAATTTCTGCGGAGCGGAAAATATTACACGTACTTCAACCTTTCGTCCAATCTTCTTTAGAGCGTGTGATACGTTATGCATATATGGCACAACAACCTTTTTCATGTTGTCGCTACTGCTTACGTGCGTGCCATTCTGTTTATTTAGCTTCCTTAACGCACTTTCTGCTACTGATATAAGTACATGGTTAGGGTATCCTGCGTCCAATAGACGTTCTTTTTGTATGTCAAAGCTGCTAGACATTTTATGGGGGCATGATTTGCGGAACGCGTTGTCAAGACACAGATTAGCGATTGATCGTTTCACCAGCTTAGAATGTGATGAATGATGCGGAAGCAGCATCTTATTGTCACGAGGATCATATTCCCAACAAATATGATGATCGAACAGAAAAATTCTTAAGTCTAAAAACTGGATGGAATTATTGACTGGTAGTTCATGTGTTATCTGCAGATTGTCAAGACATCGAGAAAAAATGTTAACTACATCATTTACAGATTGAGCGGAATTAAACAGGACTAGGTAATCATCCACATATCTAAAAACTTTGGTGATATTCATCGCTGACATACAAGTTTCTATAACTTTGTCATAATGGGCCAGGCATATATCACTGAGTATGGGTGCCAGACACGACCCAATGCAAACCCCTCTCTTTTGAATGTAGATGTGTCCATGGCATTCAACGTAGGTTGATTGTAAATAAAACGTAAGAAGTTCTAGGAGCCCACTAGCTGATATGCCTGTCTTAGTCTGAAACCCAATTACTCCAAAATGATCAATGCATTCTTCAACACATGCCAAAAGGGCGCTTTGGGGCATGGAGTAATACAAGTCTTTCACGTCAATAGAACAGGCTGAAATGCCCTTGTCACAATTCGTTCTAAAGAACTGCACCACATCACTCGAGCTTCTTGCAATGAACGGATCATCGATGTGCAACATGCGTAATGAATCCTGAAGAAAACTGGCGAGCGCTTTCTGCCAACTACCTCTCTTTGACACTATCACTCTAAAAGGCCAACCCGGTTTGAGAGTTTTCACAGAAAACATGACTTTCATGTTTTGTTTTCATGTTTGTAGTTGAAAGTTAGCGCTCGTCCTGTTCTCTCGTTCTTGTCCGTGTCTTCTAGCGCTATGACCACCTCTGATATACAATATATATGTCACACCTTCTTGCATTTCATATCGCAAAATTGTGCTTTTAAAATTTTAGATGCAATCAAAATTTCTATTCCCGACATGCAGTAAAGAGGATGGTACCAGTGTAAAGCAACACACTCCATACACCAAGGACAAGCTACTTCCTGCTACAACAAGGCCATTGTGTGGACTTTGGCTGTTACTACAAGGTGAACAACACCATGTTCAGAAATAAATATGCTTGATATATACTGTATTGGCTCACTAGTCTTGATACATGTCATTTGTTTGTAGCAGATGATATGAATGTTTTTCCACATTTAAGGTTCGGCATAATTGGTTCAAACATAAAAGAAAACACTACATGAGTTTGGCTAATGCGTGCTGTATCTCATGTGTTACTGTTCTGCCTTAACAGAATCTGCACCAAGCACACCATGGTCCTCATCACAGGAGCCCCCCCCCCCCCCCTCTTCCCCTGACAGGAAGGGGCTGGAGCCAAATTTAAAAGGATTTTACACCACAAACAAAGAAGCGGATGCAGAAGTATTTGGATGAGATATCAAGTCTACGGAGGACTGTGCCAAGACTGAAAAGAGCCTCAGCCATCATTCCACCAGCATGGATATTGGACGAGTCATCCAGGTACCTCAAGAAAGATTTTCTAGAAATTCTTCATGTTGATATGCACCTGCAACCATTGAACAAGCATGGACGACGCTGGCCAAAAGAGTTCCATCAGTTTGCCCTTCCATAATCAGCTTCCTGGTCATGTCAAATTCCATTTGTGCCGAGTATACATTATTTTTCTATAAATGCAAGCTTTTTCATTCCCCACTCTTGCTAGGGATAATTCTTCCTCATCCAAACATGAAGGTCAACCGATTCTGCGCTCATACTTAATACCAGTCACTGTCTAGTAGCATACCATATCTGTAGCAATATTTCTTAGTGTATGCTGCCATGTGCAATTCCTCTCCAGAAATAGCCGATGCAGCATCGGCATGCGTCTTGCATTAACCGTTGCACCGTGTGCTATGTAGCATTTGACGTTTAATATTTTTGGCCTTCAGTGCTTGCAGAGCCAAGTGGCTTCTTTCATAAACACAAGCTTTCTGATTGCCATATTTAATTCCTAGTCTCATTCAACATTGCTCTTTTTGCTCGATAGCCTGGGTGTAGCCTTGCCTTGTTCGATAACCTTCAGTGTACCTTGTGCTACACTGAAGTGATTGATTACAGAGTCTGGTTTCGCTGCTGTCTCGCTTGGTCGTGGTCGCCGTGTTACGTTTCTCGGATGTGGGGACCTGGTAAGTTGCATTGGGAACCAGTGTCTCGAGGTAAGCGCCTGCTCCTGCAGTCCGCCCAGCAACATAGACTCCCAATTTACATGCACCGTGATTGGTGCTCCCCGTTCTGTCCTTTCCTGCTGTAGCCATGTGCAAATTTTGCTTGTGGCTTTCGTCAGCTGCAATTTGGCATGAACATATACCAGCATACGTGCTTACATGATCTGAGCTGTATGAAGTTGATAGCCGCCTAGGTGGAATGGCCCGCAAAAGTGGCTGCCGAAGGTGATGCCCACGAAACCGACTTGTTCATACTGAGACAAATTGGGGCACCAACTGTGAGCCATACATGAGCGGCCATCGAAATCAAATAAGCGTGCAGGCTGGAAAGGAGTTAATGCTAAAATGCTGAGTAGTCCATGTTGCTGTGTTGACTGGTGCAGTAGATGCCTCCGTCCCCTGATTGCTTCGCAATGCAAGTTGCTAATATTCAATGGTGACTGTCGGTGCAAATAGGTGGGACACGCCGCCCAATCTGTTTGCGCTGCTTGTTGTCGCTCATTACCAGACCACCATGTGTGTTGGAGGCAAGCACTATGCCTGTAGTCGGATAGCTGAATGTGCCGTATGCGACCCATGTACGTGAATGCGCACTGTTGCCATATGGATCTTCACCAATGTATAATGTATTGTGGGGACCTTATGCGGTCATTTATTGTAGAGTTTCATTTCACTGTTATCTGACTTGGTTATGGTTGCCGTGTTACGTTTCTCAGACGTGGCGGCCTGGCCAGCTGCATTGGGAAGCAGTCTCTCGTGGTAAGCATTCGCCCCTGCAGTCCGCACAATGACATCGACTCCCAATTTACATGCTCCGTGATTGGTGATCCCTGTTCTGTCCTTTCCTGCTGCAGCCATAGGAAATGTGCATGTGGCCTTCCTCGGCCGCGATTTGGCGTGAACGTAGACCAGCATTTAGAAGAGTGCGGGTGTAGGCCAGTTGGTGATTCATGATTTGGGAAGTTACCGCAAACAACACACCAGAAAAAGAAAGACAACATGAAGCGGTACTGACGACTGTTTATTTAATGAAACGATTGCCGAGCTCATACAGATCAGACACGTGTGCTCCCAAAAAGCAACGAGAAAACCAATAAAACCACAGAGCGACCTTCAAGAGGGGTGCGATACAAATGCTAAGATACAAGCTGATAGACTAGTGAGGCACCTAACACGTGTGTATCACGTGGAAACAAGTTCTTTCTGGGTAACAGCAGATTATCGGCAGAAAAAAATGGCCAGCTGAAAAGAGGTTGTAGAGGCAATAGCCATGCGACACTTTAAGGATTGCGTTAGTTTTCAATCAGTAGCTGTTACCCAGAAGGAACTTTTTATTTTTCTACCTGATACACACCTGTTAGGTGCCTCGGTAGTCTACAAGCGTTTATCTTAGCATTTGTATCGCAACCCTGTTGAAAGTCACTGTGTTTTTATTGGATTTCTCGTTGCTTTTCGGTTGCACACGTGTGTCTTATCTATTTAAGTTCGGCGTTCGTTTCATTAAATAAACAGGTGTCAGTACAGCTTCGTGTTATCTCTTTCTTCGTCTCGTGTGTTTTTTGTGGTAATCCTAGACCAGCATACATGCTTACATGGTCCGATGTGTGTGAAGTTGAAAGGCCCGCAAAAAGGCTGCCGAAGGTGACGCCCTCGAAACCGACCATGTCCATATTGAAAGATAGAGGGACACCAAGTGTGACCCATACATTAGCGGCCCCCAAAATAACAAAAAAACGTGTAGGTTGGAACGGAGGTAACGTTAAATTTCCGGGTAGTCCATGTCACTGTGTTGGCTGCGGCAGCAGATGCCGGCTGCTTCGCAATGCAAGTTGCTCATCTTCAACGGCGACTGTCGGTGCAAACAGGTGGGACACTGTCCAATCTGCTTGCACTGCTGGTTGTCGCTCGTTACCAGACCGCCATGTGCGACGACGAAAGTGAGCCGTTTACGAGCTCGCGTTAATGATTCCAGCTTATCTCGACATGCAATTTTTATTTCTGCTCTTGTAGGAGAAGGTGCACTGCTTGTCTTCTGCCAATAAAGTCGCACGTTCCGTTCACTCACTTGTGGCTTGTTTTTATGGGCGTCAGTAGAGGCTCTTTGGTCTCCTGACAATTATAACGCAAAAACTACGCGGCAGCCAAGGCAATGAGGTGTGCCGCAACGCCAACCGGGCGAGCGCGGCGCGTACCAGCGTACGCGACCGGTAAAAAGCGGTCATATTGAATTTTGCTAAAAAAAAAAAACATTTCCGCTTCCTGTTTGAGCAGTGCCATCTGTCTTATGATTAAGTAAGTTCCATGCGCTGCCGCTTCTTATGTTCGTACCGCTGTGGAAGGGACAGTTTCCCTTCTCTAAAGTTGGTTCTTTATTCTATGGTTGAGGCCCCAGTATGGATGGTGTCTAACTACGAGCGAAGCATAAGCGCAGCCGGGGGTCTGTAGCTATCGCTACTGGAATAGGTTTAACCAGAGCTAAACCACAACCAATTTTTCATTCAATATTAAACAAGCACGAAGGAAATACTATCCTGCCAACAGCGCAGAGCATTCTGCTACGGGAAGAAGATGCGTCACAGTACATGGCCGACCAGAACACACAGGTCACTGATTACTTCTACACAGACATTCGCGCGCGCATAACAAGCAGTGTACGTGGAAACCCGTAAAATGGGACAAAAGCATGAAGAAAGCACTTTAAAGCTCGTCCTTGGAACTACGCTGCACAGCGCCAAACAAGCGAAAAAGACGTGTAGTGCTTAATGGCTGTTCGCTAGACACCGATCGCAATCACTGCAGCATACCCACCGGCCACTGTAGCTGCGAACAACTAACGCCGCATTCAACTCCGCCGTTCGATAACAACGACTTAATGTATGTCGCACAAGGTAAGTGATTGCGGGAGAAAAAGCTTTTCAAATCCACAATCGCATCACCGAAGCAGTCAATTGTTTTAGAATGCGCTAAGTGCGTTGCCAAAGAAGTATATTTTGTAGTTGGAAATTCCTCATGTGGTCATTTCGGTCAAGTGACATTTCTTTCTTGAATAACTGCCCTTCTAAAAATTTGTGCTACGTTCTTTTAACTCTGCGGGCATTTAAAACAAAAATAAGCGAAATCAAAAATTGCGCCTCCAGTCCACAATGTGAAAGTATGTACAGCGAAGCCATTGCCGACGTTGCACAAGCGCCACCACCACAAGGCGTCGCACCGTCGAGGTCAATGTAGTGTCCACGGCATCGTTAGCTCCCTTTCCGTTGATTCTTCGACACCGCAGTGCACGTTCGCGGCGTCTATACGCTGGCGCGTAACCAGCGTTCACGAAGTTAACGTCAATTTTTTTATGTCTTGCCTTGATGTAGATTACGGTCGCAGCGCAGTACGATGCAACGGACAAGGCGCCCACTCTTCAAGGACAGATACATCGTGTGCACACGTTCGTCACGCGCGCACGCAGGTGAGCCGGAGCATATGCTCTCATTCTAGTAGAATGAGCGCATATGCGCACTTGCCTGGTGCAAGTGGGTTATTGAACTAATTCAGTTTTGCAAAGTAAAGTGCGGCACAATATTTGTAAAGTTGGACTTACACAACCTGCAGACATGATGGCGTCAGATCGTAATTTGAACATACGAGAAAACAATTCTGCCACGCGGAAACTCAAATTTACAGTAGCTCTGGAGGCGAACATTTCTTTGTCGACGCGATGGTGTACGCGCACGGACGCATAAAATATGCCGGGTTAGCCATATACAGCTCCGCTGTAAAAAATTCGAAGTGAAAACCGTACGAAGTTCGCCACTTTAAACGGGTGGAGTGACTGCTCACCGGAACGATTGCATAGCTTTGGTACTGATGCTTCCTTTGTATGTAAGGACAGCGAAAACGGGACACGACATAATAGAAACAGATGACTCATGTTGGTGCCACCGTACCATTTGAGCTTTGATTATAACGAAGACGAACCAAATCACCAAAACCTACTGCAATTCTCGTGTAGTAGAGGAGGTATAGAACGTTTCATAGGCACAGATGGACTAAATTGTATTCCAAAACAGTGAAAGACTGAACACTGGCGTACCGCCGTTAGGGTATCAGTGCGGTATATAACAAAAATGAAACTTTGCCCATCTCTTCACAGTTAGCGGGCACAATCGAGAGTTCCCCAGGCTCCATGAAGCGCCAGTGCGGCTTGCGTGGTTACGCATAGAAGCGAACCTGGGCAGTTATGCCCGATTTCGTTGCGCACCGTCGCCTCATATCGTACATTCATTGGGCGTGCGGAGGCTGCGCTGAATTGAAAATAATTTGAAGGGAGCAGTACACCACCGTTTGCAGGGGAGCAAGCTTTCCATTATGTACAGCACGTAAAAAGCCAGCACTTTGCCGAATTAGAGAGTTGCTAGACGTCGACTAGGGAAATACAATCTGGTCCCGCTTTATTTAATTCCGGCTGTTCCCTAAAGGAATCATAATTTCCCCTAAAACAAAGGTTTGCTGTAGCCGATGCAGTTAATTTACTCAGAGTGGGCATCCACCGACATGCTACGCACAAACGCAAGGGTGACTTCGTACGACCCTCCTCGAGCAACAAGTCACCGCTAGCAGCTTTGGCGCACCAGAATAATCTAGCAGGCCGCGAGAAAAAATAACGAACGTGTGGAGACTTCGTTTCGATGCGCAGCTGCGGGAGCTGCACTAGCCCTCCGTGGAGCAGAGCCGAACTATGTTCATTGCTGTAGAATGCAGGCCCGCGAACCGCTAGTTGGGGACACTGTTGCAGAATACAGGGCTCTGCACTATGCTACGCCGAGTACGCGCGTCAGGAAGTCTTACTTTGGAGAGGCCCGAAAACACGAAAAAAAAAAACTGTCGTGGAGATGGAAGACCAGCGAAGCTGTACAATTGTGATAATTATGGATTTCCAATTATGACTTAAGATCTGATGGTGTAATTGGTTATTTGAACTACTAAAGAATGAGCAATATATATGATCCGGTGGTTCTCATTTATTTAGTGACCACAGGGACCATGACCTTATGGTCACAACGGTACACCGCCATAGGGTGTACGACAAAGGTTGGAACGCGGGAAAAACGCCGCCACCGTCGACAACACTTCTGCGCGTTGTTTGTGTGACCGCCCACAACCGCTGTCCAAACATTGGCTACGTGACGGAACGGTTAAACGCCGTTGTCGACACTGTTAGGGGAGAGACGGGCAAGAGCCCACAGCGAGTCGGCGGCACAGGCAGCAGAGGCCGGCAGGGCTGCGCGCATGCGCCGCAGTGGCAGAGCGGGAACGCACACGCACAGTCTAGGGTGCCTCAATGCCCCCCTCGCCCACCACTCCCCTTCCACTGGGAAGCCGCCGTGCGTTCGCTCCCAGTGAAAGCGCGTATCACTCGCCCTCAGGCGCTTTCACTCGCACATACAGCATACGGCCAATGAGATTTTTTTTTCTATTGCCGGACGCGACCATCGAAGAGTGAACCCTTAACAGCTTCGCTGTAAAAGTGCCTGACAGGCAAGCCCTCACGACTATACTAGGAACGTTGCGATGCGAAACCAACAATATGGCACCTTCGGGTCACAGCGTGAAATAAACGCAGAACGGCAAGCCAGCGAGATATCTGTAAAAAGGTCAAAGTGCTAAAGGTTCGGCGACCTGTTACGCGACGAGCCTGGTAACCAAGAGGCCAAGCAGAGGGATTTATAACGTAAAGTTGGTGACAATTACGCGAACATATAGCCCCGCAACGTCGCGACGTGTGTGGTAATGAGCGAACAGCGGAAAGGTACGGAAAAACACAGAAACAAACGAAAGCACGATTGAGAAGCGGCTACAAACATGCTTCTTGGCTTGACCGCCATCCGGCTAAACGGAAACCGAGTGAACAGAGCTCCAGTAAATGTTTACATGCCAATAAATTTCGTTTTCCGCGCCAGTTCATTTGCGAGCCATAAGTTAGAAAGGAAGTATTTCCTGTTGTCCAGCTATCACACAACGGTGTCCGCGAAGTCTCATGAGCGGGGCCTCCACTGGAACCATGGCAACGACTCCAGCCGAAGTCGCCTCAGCGTGACGATAAGAATAGTTCGCCGACGCTGCTGTTATCTGCCCCGAGATAACACATTAAAAAGGAAACGCATACTTGGGAGATGATACAACAGAGGAGTGTACAGGGCCGGTATCTTGTAGCGATGCCTTTAATGTCATAATGCCTTTTCGCGCTTATCGCGCTTTGTCAGTGGTCAGAGCGACGGTCCGCTCGCGTTGTCAACGTTGATATCGTGAGCGGACCGTCGCTCTGACCACTGACAAAGCGCGATAAGCGCGAAAAGGCATTACTTTAAAGGCATCGCTACAAAATAGCTGCCCAGGGCCGGTATTTTGTAGCGATGCCTTTTCGGTAATGCCTTTTCGCGCTTCTCGCGCTTTGTCAGTAGTCGAAGCGACGGTCCGCTCGCATTATCAACGGGATCAGCCGGCCGTGAGCGGTGGATGATAAGACTAGAGTAAAATAAGTCATAATGCCGCGCTACAAAATCGCTGCCCAGGAACAGAATACAAGGTTAATAAAAAAAAAGTCGAGCAGGAAACAACGCCAAACGGAACAGTTCAGCGTCCAGACAATGTTAAGCAGTCCAAAACCTTGCTTCTGGGATTTTATGTGCCAAAACCAGTTCTGATTGTGAGGCACGCCATAGTGGAGGGCTCGGGATTAAATTTGACCACCTGGGGTTCTTTAACGTGCACTACAACACAATCACACGGGCGTTTTTGCATTTCGCCTCCATCGAAATGCAGCCGCCGCAAACAAAAAGCTTTGGAAAGAAAACTCGCCCCGCCAGAGCAAGGCAGACAGAGGGACAGCATTTCAATGAATTAACCAACAGGTAATAACTAATTCTGAGGTTGATGAGCGAAAGAGGGGCCTTTGGCTCTAAGTCGAAGTGGAGCGACACCAGCCATTACGCGTCCCGCACCCCCGTCTAGAAGACAATTCCTTTACGGGCGTAACAGATTCGTTGTTTTTTTTTTTTCCAGGTTTTCTGTAACTGCGGATGCGGCAGAGAAGCATTCCGTAAAAGCGATGCATTCCCGGGCAGTTGTCGATAGTCGCGGTTATATATAAGCAGTTCACCGCCACGTTCACCCACGTTTTACGACGACGCGGTCTTGATTCCGCTGTGGACAGTTACGGCGTCACTTTCACGGAAGCGTGGTCGAAACACCAGCCTGCCTCGCAGCTTGCTGCAATGTGCACAAGCCACCTTTTAATGCGAAAGCATGCTAGGGCTACTTCCTTTGGAAATCTGTCAGTCGATCCATCTGTGTCTAGAATGTGACACGATGCGCTTGTTAGGTATACATGTGGTCCTATCGAGGTATCTACACGGTGTTTCAGCGACCACTTTCAAAAATTTTACAAGTTGGCTGTGGTAGATAGCACATTTCGTTCATGAGCTGATCTACGCAAAGTGGCGGATATCACTTGCTGAAAGAAATTGAAATGCATAATCGATTAATGAACCAAAATTCACTAATGAAGTTTTTAACTAGTTCCTAGTCAAAAATTAAGGGTACTTGACATTATTGCCTCACATGGCTCATGATTAAATTGTATGAGGCTAATATGAATGATTAATGGTAATTACCATAATTTAAGCCTAAATAAATTGCTGCGATTCCATTACTACAGCCCAATCTAGAATAATAAGGGCAATGAATTCATGGTACATTACTCAACCCTAATTCATACTGACATTACTCCCACTCATTAGGTTCTCGAATTAGGTAACTGCAACAGGCCATTGCAATACTTGCAGTACATTGGGTCATCATTGACACATTAAGCCGCGGTGTGCGCAACTCTGTTACTCCTTCTTTGCATGAGTGCAATATGAATTAGTGGGAATAATTCTTATGCACTATCTGACAACTCCCACAAGGGCATTTCTGCAAAAACCTTTTTTTTCTTTTTTTTTTTTTACTTATTGTGTTACGCAAAATGATTTTTTTTTTCATCCTGTAGCAGCAGACCATTGCGCAGTAAAGACGTTGCTATATGCACCCTTGCAATTTTTTTTTAATAATATCGTGATAGCGTCGACCACACGGCATGTCAGCGACCTTGTAGCTTTGATGGCCACTCGTTAAGCGTGCAGCGCACCAGATTACATTCGTCTTGGAAATGTAGCCCACACACAAGAAACGAGGACACAAGGCAAATGTAACACAGACGCTGCATTCTTGCGTGTACGCTGCAGTTTCAAGATGAATAGCCACCAACTCGCCCAACTTTCAGTAAGATTACATCGAACCAGAAATTGCAGTTTCGCCCGCACATACTCTCCTCGACCCAGCCACCCCTCTCCGCTACAAGGGCACTGACACGTCGTGCGGTCGACGCTCGAGTGATATTAATAAATAATCGCGGGGTGTACATTGCGCAAAACCTTTCTACAAGAAATGGTCTCGCGACAGCGAGCGCGGGCACAATTGCGTTAAGGATGCGTTTTCATGAGTTAAGCGCGCCGATGGCACAGAACCCACCCCCGAAAAAAAAATGGGATGCCCTGTGCGCCTGTGAAGTAAACCGCCAAGCTACGCGCAAACTTCTCGTATATGCAGACCGCGTACACACACTCACACCGTTCCTGCGCTTAGAATAAGGTGCGATCGTTCAGCTGTCGTACAAATAAAAACAAGCATCGCTCACAAAGCAGGTCAGCCGCCCCCGTTAATCTCTTTTTTTTTTCGCGGTTAGTCGAGTGCTGCCTCACTTCATTTTAGGGTTAGGTTGAGTAAATACAAGCCCGCTCAAGCCGAAGCCTCACCGTCGCTTCGCAGAATGTCAAGGCTGGCGCCAATTCGGAGTCCTCCCACTTGTGCAGCCATTGCGGTAGTGGACGCAACAGTCAGGTTGAATCAAGGCCGAACTTAGTCGCGGCAGCACATACGAGCAGACAGCTCTAAAACCAGTGTCAACAAACTCCTTCCCGAGACAGCTTAAATAGGTGTTTTGCGATTGGCCAGTAGTCGCTGGCTTACTTTGCTCCCACCAGTGTGGCCAGCCGAGCCATGATTGAGTGCTACGTTTAGAAACATTCAGCAAGTAAATATCAGGTGTAAGACATGGTGGACAGGATGTGCTTAAGGTTCCGCAATAAACTTGCGCGCATGCCGCCCACAAGCAGCGTAGCCTTCGAGATCTGGTTTTGCCACTAGCAGGCAAGCGTGGCTGGAGCGTGCATTTCGGCACCACCTAATAAATCAAATCATAGCCTCCTATATACTTTCTGTGCCTGCTCGATCACTGCACTTCCCATTCTTTCGCGCCGTCGTAACTAGTTCGAACGTCAGCCGCCAGGTGACGCCTGCAGCCCTGGCTAGTCTTAGAAGGTCTTCAAGTAAAGATGCAGAGACCACTCAGCACATCCTAATGGAATGCGACGGGATCCACCCAGCGAGAACCGTAGGTAACGTGCAACTCCCAGAAACGCTTGGGTTTAAAGTGGAAGGAAACATAAACAGATCAGCCGTAGAGATCAGCAAGAGACGATTAGAGTACTGGTGGAAAAAAAGCAGGGAAAAGATGGATACGACCTGATCTCTTAAAATCATAGGCAGCGGTACAAGGTAACATTTTGAAAAAAAAATATTAATGAGTGGTATACAAAAATGCTAGATAAAGAACATGTATAGTATACCTGATTAAATCAAGCAGACTAGGTGACTATTTGTCGCCGCCCCGTTTCAAAGGGGATGCCAATAAATCATCATCATCATCATCAGTGCAGACGACGGAGCAGCGCCGTCGTGTCGCTGCTAGCTTAGTCAGCATCGCAAAAAACGCGAAATTATTTGACGTAAATGCAGAAACATAATATTGCAATAATCTTAGACTACTTGTGTCATCTATTAGTGAACATTAACTTCACATTCGAATGTCAGAATAAAGTGGTATCTACACTATGAATATAAATACACGAAAATAGTGTATCTCATTGTCCTGTGCGCGCGGCGCATCGTATTCATGATAAACTAACGCGCAAAACGGATATTTACTCACAATAGTCTTAAATTTTCAGTACCCCACAGGCGAATTCACAATACTTATAGCTGCACGTTTATGGTTCTTTAGTTCAGCGGCTTCGACGTTGCGTTGGTAAGCACGTAAAACCCGAGAATTTAAGTAACCCCACTTGTTACTTTGTTCGTAACATCAACCTTTACTTTGTTGGTATTCTTATGATGAATGTGAAGTGAACAGTAACAAAACCAATAAAAAGAATATTTTATTGAAGCAGCTGCAATACCAAAATTTACAGTTTCAGAACTTTTCTTGACAACGGCTTGTGGTAGAGTGCCTTCGTCACATCATTTTTGTCAGTTACACCCAGAGCATAGTTAGTGAACACAGGCTTGCAAAATTTCGTACAGACAAGCTCCAGAAATTGCAAACGGTGCTCATGGCAAACACACTTAAAAACGTCATTGTTAGCCATAGCAGAAACAGCATTGTTGACAGATTCCTGCAGAGGTCTTGGCATTGCTCTGCGCTTGCTTAAAATCAGTTCCGCGTATTTCTTTAAAGCATACAGAACATGAATAAGCTCATTTGAGGGGTACAGTAGCCCACCTCTGTCTTGATGCCTGATCAGACTGTCAATTGGGGATGAGGATGCTGGCTTTGTGACAACTGAAATGCAGGTGCTACAAGCAATCTTCTCTTGTACGACACGAGCCACATAGCCTCCAACCATAGCAAGTGCTGCAGTGTCCACAGTCTGAAGCAAGCTTGCAGGACTTCTTAGAAGGTCTTCAAGAAGTTTCTTAGCTTCGACTGGAAACTGACTAGCTTGCTCTTCTTTCTGCTTGCTTGCAGCTTTAAGTCCATCTGAGGCATGGCTTGACGCATCCACTACATTACTGGTCTTTGAAACAGAAATTTTTCCAGTTTTCAAGGCCTTTTCGACACCAGACAAAACAGCCTGAGCATCAGTCTGGTCATTGCTACCTGCTGACCTTCTTAACCATCCAAAAAAGGACTCAACAGGGTCAGATGAGAATTTCCTTGTGAGCACAAATTTGAAGGAGGCTACCTCTAGCAGGTATCTAATGCATTCAACATTGGATTTAGTTGTTAACACAAGTGCGTGATAAGTTTCCTTAGTTAGGAACTGCTTCGGTTGGCATTCACGTTTCAAATCTTCAAGGTATTGCAAGAAGGATGAGGTGAGCCACACAAGGCGCTCATCAGCAGCAGACTCGTACTGCTTGCTGTCTGGCATGTTTTTGTGTATGTGTTGCGTACAGTTACTCGCGTCCATCAAGATGAACCACCGGTGCATTGTGTCCATGAACTCGATTGTTGAACCTGCTTCAGCAAAGGTGATGTCAGATTTGTGTCCAGCTTGCTCCTGCAACAGCTTCAACGCTGCTGTCACTTCTGGTGACAGAACCTGAACAGCTCTGTGCATATTCATTGCTTCAATATTTGACGGATAAACATGCTTCCTCGTAAGGAATCGCACAGGTTTGATGACGCTCCCCTGTTGCATCTTGTATAGGCTTTTCACATGAGTGGATGTAACTTCACCATTTTTCACCGATTTCTCGGGCCAAGAACTGCGACCTGATATTCTTTATAAGGTGGTA
The DNA here is from genome assembly GCF_013339745.2 of Dermacentor silvarum. Taxonomy (NCBI): domain Eukaryota; kingdom Metazoa; phylum Arthropoda; class Arachnida; order Ixodida; family Ixodidae; genus Dermacentor; species Dermacentor silvarum. Next base: position 62,620,275 of record NC_051159.1, on the reverse strand, counting down.
CTGGTCAAAGGCAACGAACAGCCTTCGGGCAGGATCTTCAGGATGCTTTATAGAATGCTCTAGTTTCCCATTGCAAAGCAGCTCCAAAGCGAGGACATTAATTTTATGGTTATCTGTGACTATGCTTTCTACCAAGAATCCGGCTGTCTCCACTTCCTTTAGTACATATTTCATCAGTGTGAACAGCTGCTGGCCAGTGCAGTTCTTTGTGAAAAAATACCCCACAGATATTCGAATGCGCACAGAGAGTCCCGTCAAAACAAAGCACAACAATGAATTGGCCAGGATTGGTTCACCTTTCGTTGGAGTTCCAAAATCCTGACCCAAGTCAACTTCTCCAACAAAGGTGTCTCTTTGCTTGTTGTATTGGAGGCGTTGTCGTATCCTCATTTCGTCAACAACGAGTGAGCACACTTTTGCTTGCTGTGGCTGCGTGTTCAGATTTTACAGTTCTGCTTTGAGACGCGCTTTCACAAGACTTGTGAATCCCACTTCACCAGTCGTCACTCCCAGAAACCTCTGCAAGGTCGCTCGGCTTGGAAGCTTCAGGAGATTCTTACTTCTTATGAATTCATAAGCTTTTGCTGATAAATTTCTTAAGACAATGCAGTTACGAACTGTAACTTCAGAGTATGTAGGCCTGACTTTGGACAAGTTAGTCACCTGGTCAACAAGGATGCAGGCTCCTACATGTTTTTCTTGTGCTGCTTCAACTACTTTGACAAAAGCAGTCAAATTGCAATCTTCTTTTAGTTGCTTGAGTTCTTTGTATTTATCGACAGTTTGTCGCAGCCGCTGTATCTGTCCCTTTAAATCACGCTCCTTACGTCGCAATTTCCGGCGTTCCAAAACCGAAATGCTGCTGCGAACATCTACTTGAGTGGCTTGGTGTTTCGAGATAGGTTCAGTAGTAGCATGCACCTCAGCTTGCTCTGGAAGGTCGAAACACTGATGTTCTGTGGTACCTGGATAGCTAAAACTTGGGGAAGGTCCGTCCTGGCGTACCGAGTCTTCGTCAGCTCCAACAAAAAGGCTGGTTGATGTCCGTTTCTTGAGAGGCCGTGTAGCAGCGATGTCAACAGCGACCGCCCGTTTCCTCACAGCCGCATCGCCCCTAGATTTCTTCGGCTTCGGTTGCATGTATTCAGGGTAGTCGTCAAAAACGCTGGGAGTTGCTCCCCTCTTGAGTTTCCTTGTTTTACATCCATCTTTGTAGTCCGTGGGTATAAAATGACGGCTACACACAACCGAGTAACGTGATGTCGTATTCGGCGTCCAGTCTTTCCTAGCGATGGCTTTTAACCAAGCTGCTCTCGCTTCACTGTCGCTAGGAATCTCGTGAAACGAAATGCCAGGTAACTTACATTTACCATCCGAATTGCACTTTGGAACACAACAGTAGGCCATGGCATCACAAGAACAAATAAAAATCTCCAGTCGCGGCAGCGCAACACACGTTTTGACAAACAAGCATGTGGCGAATTCCGTGCATACTACCCAGGGCTGGTGGCGCCACCTCGTGGGGAACAGCGTCAGCCGGCTAGCGAGAGCGGACGGTGGCTACGCCGCCATCGAGCAGGTACAGAAAGTATATAGGAGGCTATGATCCAATTTTACATCAACGATACTTTATAGTGAACCTTGCTCTGCTTACCTTTCCAGGTTTGGCGTGGCTGCAGGATGCTGCAGGGTTGGCCGGTAACTCGGTTTTTATATTTGTGGATACATATACGAAGGTGATGCCTAGAACGATCGTCTGGTACCGGACATAGTGAAAACCAGCACCATATCTATTGTGGATCGAGGCAGGCCGAGGGGGCAAGTGCTCCACGAAAGTGTGAACGTGTGCTTGATCATCTCGTCATTGTTGTCCTTCCATCGTCGCAATTGCATTAAATTCAGTCATTATAATTCATTCCTCCATTGCAATGCCGTAGTCGTCATTCCACCGTCTTCATTCGCTCGTTGTTCCTGCGTTCTCATTTGATCATTAGGACGCCATTGTCACGTCATCATTACCATTGCTTCATAAGTTCATCATCCATGCAGTCGTAATGATTTTTGCGTCAGTTCATCGTGATCATTCAGCTGCTTTGTGCCATCGTCGGCATTGCGTCATCGTCCTACAGTCGTCGTCGTGCATTCGTGAACTTCTTGTCATCGTGAAACCCTCGGGATCCTTCCATAGTCGTCACGCCAACACAGTGTTGTACACGTTCCTTTAAAACAGGAACGAAAGCTCGTTCCTCGTTCCTTCCCAATATTGAAACGAGTTCCCGTTACAAGTTCCTTTAATGCGAAAGGAACGTGTTCCAGTTACACTTCGAACATTGGAACATGTCGTTACATTAAAGTTACATTTATGATTCTTTAATTCAAATATAGTGCTGAGGTGAAATAAAATGATCAATTTAATGTCATATCGAACTACGTATATTATACGAATTGGAACATCACCGGCAGCAGATTATCTGGAAATAAAGAGAATTCAAAGAAACCCTCCTATAATAATTTGTTCAGGGACAACCGGACATACTCCAGAGATGTCTAACTGAAACTTTGGTGCTCGTCGATTGCAAGTGCAACACATATGACACTTCCCACTTCGGTCTTCAATTGCGCAGTCAGGATACTGCGCTTCCGAGGTGCAAATAGAAAGTTACTCACATTCAACAGCAGCAGCAAAGCAGTGCGGTCAACAGCAAGGCAGAGTGAGCGCGAGCACCAACAACACTCTTCGTCCTCGTCTTTCGCTTGCGTCTGTGTTTGTCGCTACAAAAGTAAATAAATTTCTTGCACAAGAAACCGCATCGAACAGCACAGTACATAGGCGTTTAATGAATGCTGATTAAATATCGCAGTATGAGTGAAAAAACATTCGAAAATAAATATACGCAGCTTGGTAAAGTCCCTTGTTTGAACTCAGCAAGAGTTGCATCTCGATGTTGGTGCCCTACAGACGAACTATACTTTCAAGCGAAGCTTGTATTGCCTCACAAGTGTTGACGGTGGTTGTGGTATCACGTTAAAACCCTATCGTAAACGTGTCGAAAACTCGCGTCTCGTTCTCTTCGTATATACCAAAGTTGGCAGGGAATGGTACGAATGCATGACTGACATGACTGATAGGTCATGAAATCAATAACATGACAATATCGTCAGTTACGTCACGCTTAACAATAAAAAATCACGTGCGACGCATACCCGCACTGGATATGCACGTATGGGCCAGGGACCAGAAAGAAATAAAGAAAGAAGTCAAGAAAGGAAAGAAAGAAAAAAAGAAAGAAAAAAAGAAATCACTTGTGACTCATACGGGGGCCGCACATTTTAGCTCCGCTCCCCGAGTAGAGAACGTGCGGCGAAAGCTGTGCCGGCGCCAGATCATGTGACGCTCTCGACCAATCAGGGTAGTTTGATGTGTCAAGGGGAGGGAAAGGAAAGGAGATGAAAGGGGTTGGCGCACGCTCCAAGGTCAATCCAAATGGTCGCGAAGCTTTGGACGAAAAACGGTTCAGAATGAATTGTCACCGACATCAGCAAGGGTGGTTATGGGAGCAGCGATTGAAGCGCGACTATGTTTGGAGGGAACAAACATTGCGAAAGAAAAAAAGCGTTTTTTTTTAAATTAAAGCGATACACAGTTAGATTCATTCAACGAAAATAAAATTCCTAATCCATTTTATATACGCATGGCGAGAAAGGAACAACTCTATTTTACTTGATCATTATCAATAAAAGCCTTTTTTCAGCGCCCACCGTAAGAGCGCCCACCGATAGCGGCGGGCGTTGACGCTGCTATCACTTGCAATGCAATGCAGCTCTTGAAGTGGGCAGAAAGGGGCACTCGTAAAGTTCACCTGTTACAATACGCCCCCCTCACATGTCGTGCTGTTTTGCTTGTCAACGTTTGTCTAAATTTAGTGACGCGGGTAGTTTTATTGTTTCTTAACCTGTTCAGTCAAAAGTAGTGAGTTGCGACCGCCAGATAATTGCTCACTTTAGTTGTTTTCGTGGGACAGCGCTGGCCGACGGGCTTGGCATCCAACGAAAGGACGAGCACTCTACGCCCAAAGCATTCGTCGGCCTCCAAACAATGTATGTTCTGCGCAAGGGTGCGGTTTCGACACCCGTATGGCTGAACTTTTCTTGCACCGGTTACCGCGCTGAAAGCCCGAAACGCCCATCACGTCGAATGGCGGGGCATTTGAATATACAGCTCTAATTCCAGGCCCTCGAAAACAAATTTCGCGCCTGTGAGAACAAAATGACGTCTTCTATTTTTAACGGATATGGCGTTACATTATTTTTATTGTGATAGCAATTATGTGGACACTTCAACCGGATTTCTGCCGTCAGCGTCGCTGTCGCCGTCGGTGTCGTCGTCGCAGTCGCCGTCGCCGTGAGGTTCCCTATAGATAAAATCTTCGCCGCGCGCCGTATGCCCGAGCGGAAGCGTGCGGGGACGCGCGCTATCACGGAGAGCGAACGCACTCAATCTCCCACGCGCAAGCAAGGAAGCGGGAAGCCAGCGCTGGAAGGAGCGGGGGGGGGGGGGGGGGGCGCACTTCTACTCTGCCAACAAACGCGCTCGTCGCTCGCTCGCATTGTCGCTTATCTCTACGCGGCTCTGACCTTTATGCGCCGTGCATTCGCCGCGCAGTTTTGGTTGCTGCGATAGACCGCACGTACAGCGGTGAGCACTGTTAGGGTGAACACGCGAGCGCGTGGCCGACGGCACTGTCAGCGCCCCGTTACGGTCATCACTGGAAACATTGCGCATGCGCATCACGCCTTCCGCGAAATAATTGTTCCACCGCGCGCATGACGTCATGAATGCACTTGTTCGTCGTCTGCTAGCCGCATTTTTGTTTTCTAAGCCCATGCATCCTGCATTTTAAGATTTCTTTAAACATCTGTGCTTGAACAGAACAAGACAAAAAAACTTGTATATCTATGGGGGCGTGTCTATTCGTTCCCTTCAAAGTTGTTGTGCATGCAACGCCGTATATAAAACAACCAAACATATTTCGCAGCCGTTCAATCTGTCGCCAGATCGTATTATGGCTAGGGTTCCCGATGATGAACGGCGCTCAATTGTCGATCTTTCCCTGAAAGGTTATTCCCAGCGGTATATTGGCGCTTTAGTTAATAGGCCCCTGAAGACTGTGAACAGGATAATTCAAGCCTACAAGTATGAAGGTCGCATTCAGGATGCACCCCGCGCGCCCCGCCCTAAAGCTACCACAGACGATGAAGACGCCCTCATAGTTGCAGCTGCTGTTCGTAACCCTTTCTTGCCAGCCCCAGCAATACGCGAGGACTTGGATTTGGACGTTTCGGACACCACTGTTCAACGTCGCCTGCGTACTGCGGGCCTTCGCAGTCGCGTCGCAGCGCAGAAGCCACTACTAACGGCGGCAAACAAGGACGCACGACGGCAGTTCGCTGAGCTGCACGAAGCATGGACATCAGAAGAGTGGGGTCGCGTCATCTTTTCGGATGAGTCGACGTTTTCGACGCGACAAGACCAAAGATTGCGTGTTTGGAGACTACCAGGCACACGGTGAGGCAAACTTCCTGCTTTGAAAAGCAATAGTTTTAGTTGACGTCACAATGCCACGCAGGAACGACCCGGACAACGTGCAAGGTGTTTCTGCCAGTGGGAGATCGAGTGTGAACGTGTGGGGTGCTGTTTCAAGATATGGTTTAGGGCCCCTGCAACGTATACGTGGACACTTATCGTCGGAACAATACTGCAACATTTTGAACAATGTGCTGTTGCCATATGCGAGCAGTTTATTCCCAGACGGTGATTACCTGTTCCAACAGGACCGGTCACCGATACACACGGCGCGGGCTGTCAAGGAGTTCCAGGCGCAGCACATGCAGCTACTGGAATGGCCTCCGAAAGGAGCGGACCTGAATGTGATAGAAAACGTGTGGGGCCGTCTGAAAGCTTCTTTGGCAAGGAAGCCCCTTTATTCCGCGACTTCGGACCAGTTGTGGGCGCAAGTCAGCAACGAGTGGGAAAGGCTGAAAGCCGATCGGGAATATGTTCGATCACTTTACGACTCGTTACCGTCCAGAATAGCTGCAGTCGTTGCTGTAAGTGGTCACATGACTCGCTATTAGATTTGCTCATGTTTTTATATTTGTTCTCATGGTCTTGTTTAACTTGAATTGCAAAAGTGCAATTTTATTGAATAAAAAGTTTAATAATTATCCCTCTTACACTCACTTTTTTCCTTCACGCGCCAATCTTCAATCCAGATGGACCTTGAAATCCAGAAGGTATCAGCTCAGCGAACAAAAAATGCGGTTAGCAGACGACGAACAAGCGTATCGATGACGTGATGCGCGCGGTGGAAAGAGTGTTTCGCAAAGCACATGCTGCGCATGTGCAATGTTTCCAACGATGGCTGTTACGCGGCGCTGATAGTGCCGTCGGCCACGCGCTCGCGTGTTCACCCTAACAGTGCTCACCGCTGTACCTTCGCCGCTGCGGCGTATATATGCGCTTGCTGCCAGCGTTTTGACTGTCGTTGTCTGCAGTCATTCAGTGTGATCTATTCACGTTTGTTTGTGCGCGCTCACACCACGCTTGTTCATTCAGTTAGTAATAGTCGGGCCACATTTTCCAACGCACGCTACACATGCAATGCTGCCCGGATCGGCAGTGCAGAGCTACAGGTGTGTCCCTTATCGCACGCGCTTCCCACGGGAAGCGCTTCTCATCAACACCACCGTTTCACACGCGCCTTCTCGTGGTCATCGAGTCTCTCTTCATGTCGGTCTACTTACGCCGCAGCACACCTGCTTACTTAATCAGCTCATGTTTACTACAATTCATATTGCTACCAAACCCGCTCACCTTACTTCGTATGACATTGCTGTGTTGCTATCGCATTCATTGCTTCGCCCTTAGGGCGAAACTGTGACATTTTTTTTTCCCCGCCGGATGTGTTCCCTCCTCACACAGATGGCGCTAAGCCCCATGAACCGACGATGAGCCGCCATGTTTTGAACGTATGGGCTTCTATGGAAGCTTCGCTATCAGGTGTATTTACTTTGCACACTCCGCTGGGCTTCCCTCGCCTCAGATCAGTTTCGGCGTCCGGATGGGAAGACCGCGCGTTGTGCATTCCGCCGAGCAGCAGGCTGTGTTGGTGAGATGGCGCTGCGACCTCGCTCGTGAAAAGGTTCGTCGTCGACGTGCCGATTTTAGCGTGAGGGCTGCCGAAGCCCAGGCGAAACGTCAGCGAAGAGCCGCGTACCCCTATTGGCGGGTGCGCGATGTTCAGGCCAAACATTAGCAAAGAGCCGCCGACCCCAAGTTTAGGGCAAACGAAGCGGAACGCCTGCGACAGCGTCGTTTCGCCGCAAGCTTTCGCTTACCCCCATTTGCTCGACAGAGGAAGGGCTGGTTATTTTTTGTAGCGAGAGCTACATTGACCGCATTCTCGCTGTTTCGCTGTGGCCGGTGGCCGCACCGCGAGATGAGCCGTTGCTTAGCACCCGCCGCAGCTGGCAGCGCTGCTCGCCGCGCCATCTGGCGTCGTCTGCTCGAGTCAACGTTACTATACTAGCTAGTCTAGTAACGTTGGCTCGAGTTACCAGGGCGCGGCGATGCGCCGCCGCAGTTGTGTTGCAAGCGTTCGCCGCTTGCATCTGGCATGACGTCAGAGGAGGAGCCGGTGAAACCACATTGCAACAGAGGAGAAGCCGCCGTTGCATCGTATATATAGAAGGGGCGGCTCGGTGGGATTTGTCGGCAGATATGGAAAGTGAGTCGGATAGACTGAAAGAAGCCAGGCTTTGTCGTCGGAACGAAACCAAGAGGATCCCGTGAGCCGAGGAGACGGAGGAAGAACGTGCCGCACGCCTCGAGAAGCGTCGTAAGTACGAAGCGGCCAGGCGAGTGCATTCAGATGAGGATAGCACCCGAAACGTGTTCAAGTCACTGGACGACAACCCCTTATCCTCCCGCCTCACCAACCATCGGGCCGGGCCGTCTTTGCGGCAATTGAGAAACAACAAGATGAAGACTTTCAAAATAAATGCGTTACACTTTAAAAATGTCTAGTCTTTAATGTAACCATAAGTTAATGAGATGTAACAACCAAACCTAAACACTCAGACGCACGAAGCTAAACGATAAAGATGTAACCGTAGAGAGAACTGAGCTAAACAACAAGATTGCCCATACCTCTCGCTACGCACACCCAGGCATAACTGATTTAAGCCACAGCCAATGTTTTCGTCAGCACTTCCTTAAGAATGTTGAAGAGCCGTTCCACCGAAGCGCTTGAAGGCACTGCCGTGTTGTACTTGAGGAATAGTTCGTCCAGTCCCTCGAAGTTCTTCATCTGCGACAGTGGGTAGTCAATTGGTACCAGCAAGTACCGCGACAGCTCATCCTGGGCCTCGGCTGGAAGGGTTCGGTGCCCGTGAGGACTGGAAGCTTTCCATACGCCGTGAAGTCCCTCGAGTGGCGCTGCGATCCTCGCGTCATGGTTCTTTTGCAGCGGGCTGGCATGCCGGCATGGAGGAAAGAAACTACAGGAGGGAGCGTCACGTGACAATCTTGAAACCTCATAATAAAAAATTGAACGCAGAAAATTCGAAAAACAAACACCCCATATCCACGGGGTGATGAATGATGATGAGTGGGCGAAGCTCCGGAGGGAATCATCGGTAAACCGTGAATCTTCCGTGTAATTCGCCCAGTCTCGCCGCACTAAATCGAACGATTGACTTCCACCAATGACACGCGCCATATGTGACGTCATTCCTATTTTATAACAGAGCCCTTCATTATAATTGCACCATCTCCCGCTTAAGGGGGACGCTAGCACAAACGCGTTAGAAACGTGCAGTACTCTCTAGTAAGGGGGAGAGGCCACAGCGTCTTACGCAGCCGTTTACACATGCCGGAACGTGCACCGCGTTTGCCGACGCCATCACATGACTGCTGAGAGAGTATAACCCCCGTATTCATAAACGCTCCTCGACTTGAACTTGACTTGCCACCGCCTTCAACGCGTTTCGAACGCGCTGCCCAAGGCGGTGGCAAGTAAACTTCAAGTCGAGGAGCGTTTATGAATACGAGGGTAAGGCGGAGAGGCCACAGCGTCTTACACCAGCTTCTTACACGGGCCGTAACGCGCTAGCACAAACGCGTTAGAAACGCGCAGTCTTTCGTTAATGTTGGGTATTTATTGTCATCGTGGTGCGTGTGTCCATGTGCGCTTCGTGGCGTAGTGGCTAGCGCCGCGCGTTCGGAAGCGAGGGGTCCCTGGTTCGATTCCGCGCTACGGACACAACTTTCGGAATTTTTAGGGGCGAAAATCCTTAGGGTGTGGGTCTGTCCCTCCTTTGTAGTATGTAGTCGTCGTCGTCGTAGCAGGTAGCCACGTCTACTTTTATGAGAAAAAAAATTCCGAAAGTTGTGTCCGTAGCGCAGAATCGAACCACGAACCCCTCGCTTCCGAACGCGCGGCGCTAACCACTACGCCACAAAGCGCACATGGACACACGCACCACGATGACAATAAATACCCAACATTAACGAAAGACTGCGTTTCTAACGCGTTTGTACCATCACGTTACGGCCCGCGTAAAAAGCTGGTGTAAGACGTTGTGGCCTCTCCGCCTTACCCGCGTATTCATAAACGCTGATGGCGTCGGCAAACGCGGTGCATGTTCCGGCATGTGTAAACGGCTGCGTAAGGCGCTGTGGCCTCTCCCCCTTACTAGAGAGTACTGCACGTTTCTAACGCGTTTGTGCTAGCGTCCCCTTAAGCGGGAGATGGTGCAATTATAATGAAGGGCGCTGTTATAAAATAGGAATGACGTCACATAAGGCGCGTGTCATTGGTGGAAGTCAATCGTTCGATTTAGTGCGGCGAGACTGGGCGAATTACACGGAAGATTCACGGTTTACCGATGATTCCCTCCGGAGCTTTGCCGCAACACTCATCATCATTCACCCCGTGGATATGCGGTGTTTTTTTTTCCCATAAAAGTAGACGTGGCTACCTACTACGATGACGACGAAGACTACTACTACGACTACTACTACATACTACAGAGGAGGGACAGACCCACACCCTAAGTAGCTTCGCCCCTAAAATGGCCATAGTCGCGTGACAGGCAAGCGGTAGTTCTTTGCGCCTCACGTGGTCGCCTACCCATCCTGCTTGATGGGCTGCGTAGGTGCGTGCGTCTGTTCAATGCCGTGGAACGTTTACAGAAGGAACGCCGTTCCCTCTGTCGTTCCTTCATAAACCTAACGAGTTACAGTTACAGTTCCACTGATCCTTGATGGAACGGTGGCGTTCGTCCCAGAAGTAGCTAGTTCCAGGAACGCCGTTCCGTACAACACTGCTCCAACATTGTCGTTCGATTGTTTCAATGCCGTCACCGCTACCCCATCGTGGTCACACCATCGCTATCAAATAAGAATTCTCACCCTAGAGTCTTGATGCAATTGTCGTTACACCGCCTTCGTCGTTCGGTTTGCATCACGGTGTCCGCGTTATACAGCCCTCGTTATGCATTCGTGGATATCGAGTCTAGGAATTAGGTGATGATGAATAATTTATTGGCATCTCCTTTGAAATTGGGCGGTTACCAATAGTCGCATGGCCTGCTTGAGTTGCTAAGGTATGCTTTTCATTCTAGCACATTTGTATAAATCTCTTGAAGACGAGAAAAAAGTTACCGGCGGAGCGAGCGGACGCTTCTCACCTCGGCTCCGTGTTTTTTTTTTTTTTTTCTTGAACTGCGGTATTTTTTGAGTCGCACCTTATTGAACGTGCATGCACCGGATGCATGAAGTTGTGTGGACCACCGGAAACCCAAATTCTAATGTAGGGGACCATTTTTTCGGAATTTAGAGGACTTTTTTGTGCCCAACCGAAGCGCCCGCCGCTGGGCCTTACGTCGACTTCGGCCTTGGCCGGGGGAGTGGTAGGCCCAGTTCGAGCCTCGATGAAGCCGCCAGCGGAACATCGAACCATCGGTGATTACGCAAGTGAGCATTGACCTAAAATGACTACCGCTATGCGTGTAGAGGTGGACGGCATCGAAATTTCGCCGGACCAGTGCACAAGATCGCAAGGCCGGAAAACTGTGGGCGACATAGTCAGGCACATAGGCATAGACAAGCTAGGCCTAAATCCCGTACTTCAAACGAGTGAAGATGGCGCCAAGGCCACGGCTGATGTCAACAGCCGGAGCAACAACCTCGGCGGTGGCGCCACTGACAGCGATACACGTCACTCAAGGGCGAAACGTGTCAACAAGGGCAAATTGTTGAAGGGCGCGCGCATGCCAGACTTGCCGCGCGGTGACATAAAGATCGTGTTACGACCACGAGGTGGGCTCCACGTGAGCGAAGTGACCCGCGTTGAACTAAGTCGTGCAATTGTGGCGGCAGCACAGATCCCCGCAAATGAAGCAAGTGAAGACGTCGTGTGCCTCAACCTCCAGCAGAATATCGTCGTGGTGAGCAACTCCTAGAGAGAGCACGCTGATCGATACGCTGTCGTAGGACGGATCGACATACGCGGCACGGCGCACGAAGTAAGTACCTACGAAGCGGTCCCCCCACGGCACGGTGAAGGGCGTCATAAGAGGCATCCTACTCGAGGATACGGCCCAGGAGATTGTGGGTTCTTGGTGTCACGTTGCGCGCCAGTGTGGGTTCTCGGTGTCTCACAGGAGACCAACCACCGCGGGTTCGAGCTTAGCGAGCCACAGGGCCGCGTCAGCCGTCGCCTCCAGCACCGCTCGCGCGCGAGCTCAGAGGCCGCAAGGGGCTACCGAGCGACGCACGCAAAAACACAGTAAAGCCCTGAGATGACGGAAACCGTTTACTGAAACCGTCGGCACCAGCACTGCACAAACGCCCGCACGGAGGGGAGCCAAAGGGGTCCCGCACCAGGGCGAAAATACAATAACAGGCGCCTATAGCACGTCGCGGCGAGAGCACAGGCTCAAGCTGGGACACGCCGCTAGGAAAAGTCCCGGCGGCTATGCTACTTGCTCTGGCGATAACCAATGGGTCAACTCGCGAGAGCACGGGCAATATCCTTCGGCTTAGGCTTTCGGCAAGTGCGGCTCGGCGAGGTACGACCTCGCGCGAGCACTAATGGCACCGCTCGTCGGCTTAGCGTCGGGAAAGGATCAGCACAAAGTACGCGCTCCCCGCACGGGCAAAGGCACCGTGCGCGAGCTCCAGTCCTAGTCACAAAGGTGTCGGCGGACGAGAGGAAAGCATGAACGTACCGTGCGCTGGTCCCGGAGAGAAGTCCCGAGGCACGCTCTGCCGCTAGCGGCCGACAACCAGCCGCGTAGTGACGTCAGCGCCCCGCCCTCACCGCCAACCGCCGCGTGCGCAGCGCCACCGCGGGAACCGGTTAGGCGGCGCGGGCGGAGAAGGAGGCCAGCGGGGAACGATGACGAGGGATGGCAGAGCAGGCGAAGCCCTCGCAATCATGCAATCATGCCGGCGCAACCCTCAATCCCCACAAGATTCAGGACAATGTTGTGCACAAGCATGACCCAACGGCCCTACAGGCAAACTGAATCGGTAAGACCCGATCAGTCGTCATTGCTTTCGAAGTGCACAAAGTACCCAATTACGTGAAATACGGCAACCTGCTCACGGAATGCACGTTCCACAGAAAACAAATCGGCGTATGCTATGCGTGCGGAAGAGTGGACCACAGAATGGACGTGTGCCCCGATCCTTCGAACACGATTTGCTGATGGTGCGGAATCTCCAATCCCGCCGAAGACCACGTATGTGTCCCGAAGTGTGGCCTGTGCGGAGGCAATCACCTGACCGCGGACAAGGCCTGCAAAGCCCCCTTCAAGATGCCCTACGTCGTCCGCCGGCGGCGCTGGGCGCGGCGCCGAGTGGAGGAAGAAGACGCCGGGAGAAGGAACCAAGACAAGAGAGGTCCTGCTGGCGGACCCCGCCGTAGCGCCTCCAACCAACGGGTCCGGTTACAAACGCCGGTCCGCAGCAGCAACATCAGTGGCGGCGGAAACGGCCGCCAGAGTCGCTCCCAATCGAAGACACCATCCGTTGGTGGCAACGGCGGCGGCAACCGCCACTCGTGCTCCCGGGCCAGTTCGAGCTCCAGGGCCAGTTTGAGGTCCCGGAGCGAGTCAACGGGACGCCGAGGGATCGACGAGAAAAAGGTGGGCTGGACCAACAGGTCTCCTGTCGCTCGAACCAGCGACACCGAATTCCCACCCATCACCCCCTCCCAACACCTTAACTCACAAGCGAATCCGCAAAAGGACAGTAGCGAGGTGACAGAGCTTAAGAGGATCATAGAGCGCCAAGACGCTCAGATCCAGGAGCAGAACGCCCAAATACGGGCTCTTATGAATAAGATCAAAACGCTGGCGAGTAACGGCAGCTCGGCAAATTTACAAGACCCCAAAACAACACCATGGCGGCAAACAACGCCGGAGGCTTGCGCGACGTGCCGCGGAGGGACCCCGCTTCCACCTTCGCAGATAACACTCGCCCCGCCTAGCGAGGACGGCGAAAGAGGCTGGGGCCACACAACGTGCATCAAATAATCAAGATGCGATGGACGCCGAATAGAGCCCCGAGAGCGGAGAGGGAGCGGCGACCGCAGAGACCGTGACCATGGCAATGACACAGATCCCATGAGGAGAGCTCACGGCCATTTTGGCCGCAATTTACCAGATTAACGAAAGAATAGGCAAAATTGACGCCCGACTCGAAGCTGTCGAGAATCAGCTTAACACACCATCGGTGAAGCACAAGCGCCTAGCGCTAAATGTAGCCTCAACATCGTTGAGGAACAGCTTCGCGTCCCTGAAAAGGGAATGGGCCGAAAGAATCAAAGACGTGATCGCGAAAAGGCGCAATCGACTCGAGACGTCCGGAAAGGATGATGCAGAAGCCAAGTATGAAGCACAAGAAGAAGACCGGGGGGGGGGGGGGGGGGGACACTGCCGTAATTTACCAATGGAACTGCCACGGGATACGCAACAAAGAAGCGGAAGTACGGTTACACATTGACGGGCAAGAAAACAAGCCCGATGTAATTGCTCTACAGGAAACAAACGGGAAACCAAGACTCCCGGGAAACGTCGCTTACACAGGCCTCACGGAGAACGGAACGGCGGTGCTCGTCCGCTGCAACGTGGCGGCAACTCAACATGTCACGGCGCAGGGTGGCTGCGAGCACCCGCTGGTCGAAATTCATGCAAGATAAATTGGCAGCTCGGGCAATCTATTCGTAGTGAGCGCGTATTGCCGGTCGTCACAATGGCAGTACGAATTTGACCGCATCGTGAGCGAGGCGAACGGGTTGGCGGGGACCAGGCCGCTCCTGATCCTCGACGACTTTAACGCCCCTCACAAAACGTGGGGCTATACGTTCCAGTCCAAGAGAGGGAAAGCGCTGGCCAAAGCAATGGAGGATCACGAGATGGCCCTCCTGAACGAGCTGGACGTAACCAACAGAAGAGGCAACAGTGCCGCAAGGGACACTACGCCAGACCTGTCGTGGTTATCGGGCACCCTAGACGCCTCCTGGAGATGCGAAGAAGTGGCCCTGGGGTTTCACCACAGCGTGATCGGCATCACGATTCGAGGCTTCCGATATCGGGCTGTGCTGGGGAAGGCGCGGATCACGGATTGGGACAAGATGAGAAAGTTTACCCAAGAACAAGAAGAGGCGTCCGAGGAAGAATCGGGACAAGCTGAAAGAAAACAGACCCACACCGGATGGGCGAGGGACCAGAAGAAGGCCCTCCAAAAATTTTGCCAAGAAATCGCAACGACGTCGCAGACACCTTACGCGGAGGCCGGACTGACCCACATGTGGGCGGCCCGGCACTCATTAACGCGGCAGTGGAAACGTCAGAGACACAATAGAAAGCTGGCCAAGCGCATAGCAGTCTTGAACAAACAGATCGCCGAGCACGCGGCCAAACTATACAGGAAAAATTGGCTGAAGACCTGCGACGGCCTGCAGGGCAAGCTGTCGACGTCGAAGACGTGGCGTCTCTTGAAGCATCTGATCGACCCTCTGAGTAGCAAAACTGCGACCAATCGCAGCTTTACCAAAGTATTGAACACGTACAAGGGAGAGGGCCGCAGGCTAGAGCACTGCTTGGGCTTGGGCTTACCGGAAAGCCCGGGCCGGGTAGAGCAGTTTTTTCACGGGCTTGGGCCGGGCTCGGGCACAGCGTGTGCTTTTTGACGCGGGTCCGGGCCGGACTCGGGCTTTCTGCGAGTTATTCTCGGGCTTCTCAACTCTGAAAAACATGTATTTTTCGGCCTCGGGCCGGGTTCGGGCCGGTTTCGAGCCGGGCTGGGGCCGGGCTCGGGCTTAAGGTAAAGGGGTGGCGGGCCGGGCCGGGCGGGTAACGTAGATTATTTCGGGCCCGGGTCTCGCCATAAAAGTTTTCTTCGGGCTCGGGCGGGCCGCCCAATGTAAAAACGGGCCCGGGCCGGGCCCAGGCCGCAAAAATCGTCCCGTGGAGTGCTCTACCGCAGGCTCCTGGAAGACCTGAAGGCGAAGTACCTAAAGACTGAGAAAGGCCAGTACCCGGTGCCCGAGATGTACGCAGGACCCGACAACGAAGAGCTGGACCGGCCGTTTACCATGACGGAACTGTGGACAGCGATAGATGAAAGTAACAAGAGAAGTGCTCCCGGCAGGGACGC
>NC_051159.1:62544446-62604445 GCF_013339745.2 Dermacentor silvarum | reverse complement strand
ACGAGGTAGGGGCTATATACGAGTAGCACAGAGCAGACGACAGCAGCCAGGAGAGTGACTTCCGGTCGTGGTGCTTCGACCGAAATCTCGGACAGTCCCCGACAGCTGGATCACGTGACTGTGACGCGCTCTTCTGTCAGGGCTAGTCAGACGGGAAGCCGCGGACGGTTTGCGGACAGTCCGGGATTGCATAATCGAAGAGGCCCAGTGACCACAATCTGTCGTAGGTTCGAAAAGATTTGCGCGACTGCTGACACCATACCAACATCAGAGTAACACATTGCTTTATTTCGATAAAATTAGCCATCGCGATTCCAGTAACTGCGCCCCGCGACGTCGCGCATACCGCCCGCAGCAGACGAGCGGCTCCCCTGTTACGAGTACAGGACATCCCCACAAACCATTAATGCGCAGATGGTCGACCGTGCTGAGCGCCGCAGCAGCGGGGCCGGCGTTCGTGCTCGTCTACCGCTGCATGCAGCGTCTGGGCGCCCGCTGGATAGCGGTGCTGTCGTGCATGCTCCTCAGCGTCGCGACCGCACTGCTCTCAGCCCTGTACAAGGACGACCAGCGCTTCAACGTGACCGTGAGCCTGCTGCTGGCCACGGCGCGCCTCGCCGGCAATGCCGTCCTACTGGCCAGCTTCGCCGTCACCGCGGCCCTGTACGACCGCGTGCCGCTGCTTCGGCTTCTCGGTGGCCTTCGCCTGGGGCCGTCTAGGCGCCCTTTTGGGGCAGCTGTGCGCCCCGTACATTCCGGGCCGCGGCAAGAGCCTGGTGCTAGACTCATCGCCTCGCTCATGGCGCTCACGTGCGCTGCTTTCGAACGACTTCCTGATATCGAAGACTGCTCCACGTCTCTGCAATCACGCTCGGGATCATCCATCACGGTCGTGCAGGAAGAGGAGCCGCTCCAATACATGCGGGAGTCGCTAGTGCCTCTGCCTCGCAAGCCGAAGAGAAACCGCCGCAAGAAGCGGCCGCGCGGCAGCAAGGCGTCCGTCGAGTCCGACCAGTTGCGGATGACGACTTTCTCCAGAAATCTGGCCGTCGAGACAGGCGGATGGGGCACTGACGTCTTTCCTCTGTTGCGCTAGAAAGTGCGACGCGGCAAGTTATCCCGTCCCCTTATTTAGTCGCCCAACTTCATGATGAAACGATCGTCGAAGCCCAGCCTGGTATGTGCAGTCAGCGTGTGAAAATCAAGTGTGCGGTGGGGCCGGGATATCAGCATACTTTTTTGATTCTCCGTCCTCCGTAATACCATCTTTCGATGCACCGGGGACTTTCTTTATTTCGAAAACTGGCGGCCGTGTAGCGCGATCCATGAATTCTGTAAGGAGTCAACTGACGTCTGCAGTCCACACTTCGTTGGCCTAAAAGGGACGTTTCCATGGAAACGTGGACGCATGAAGAAGACTTGCGACACACACGTGCACCCTGCCATCACCAGTGCGTTTACCAAGACGTCGAAATATTGCATGGCGAAGGGAAAGGGACGTGGCCGTGACTGTTTTTCTAGCTCTGCAGCAGCATTTCTTGCGGCGGCAATAATGGCGTAATTGTTTTTATATTTTAGTTTATCAACTGATTTGAATTTTATGCGTAGTTTAAATGTATCGCGCGTCTGATCATAATTGTTCATTCATTTGCGTTGCTTTTTTTACATACCTTAGAAAATCGTTGGCAAGATGGTAAACAGTGTCACGTATATTTAGGCTTTCCTGGACGATAAGTGTTAATGTTTTCAGTGAGAAAATCGCAGCTTTTTCAGAGAACCGCTTTAGCTCGAACACAGAGCTACGTCGATGTTCCTCACGATAGAATGTGTCCTCGATCGCTAACTTGTAGTCCAGCGCTTGATGCTGTGGCTCCGAAAATGTTCACTTTCACTAGATCTGACGCTCACCCTGACACCAATCCGCAGGCTACAGTTTCGCGGTCTGCGAATTCTTCTGGTAATGCAAAAGTAAATGCACTACACTATACCGCGCGTATAAAAAAACAAATATACTTAATATTCACGCTAGCTAGCACCGTGCATACGACTTTATTACGATTTGGCAGTAACATTATTACTGTTCTTGCTAATCTTGGGACCAGTTCTCCTAATGGGCATATAATATAACTGAAGTGCAGCGTTCTTTTTTGAGTGAGGTTTGTGACGCTTTAATTACAATTGAGTATATGGACGAGTAAAAAAACACACAGATCCAACGCACGTTTTCGGAATCAATGCTAATTGTAACCCCCGTATTCTTAAACACGCCTTCACTCAACGCTTCTCTCGACTCAGCCAAGTCGAGGCGACGAGCGTTCCTTCACTCAAGCGCCGTTGTTTCATGAACACTACTTCACATTTCTTCCGCCAAGGAACGCTTTGAAAATGCGCTCTGGACTCGAGTGAAGTGCACCGACCGAGAAAAGCGCCTGATATCGAGGCTATTCTTAAATGCGCTTAGCAAAAGCCCAATTATTAGGGGCGAAGCTCCTTAGGGTGTGGGTCGTTCCTCCTCGTGTAGTAGTAGTAGTAGTAGTAGTAGTAGTAGTAGTAGTAGTAGTAGTAGTAGTAGGTAGTAGTGTAGTAGTGTAGTAGTAGTAGTAGTAGTATGTAGCCACCTCTAGTTTATGAATTGCTCAATAGATGGCGTTGTGGTCCGTACGTGAAAGAGACGCCGCATGTAGTTTTATGAAGTTCACTAGAAGTCCACAGCTCTGGTTGGCATGGAGACCGCTATGTATGTATGTATACGCATATATACATATCAGTAGCGTACCCAGGATCTCTGCCGGGGGGGGGGGGGGGGGGGTTGACAGTGTGCCAATACCATCCATATAGCACTAATTTCAACTTCTTCACGGGAAATTGTAAAAAAAATGCGTTTTTGTGAGTGTGCAGACGATTGCGCGTCTTACATCTTAGTTGCAGTACTCAAATGCGCAAAGAAGGAAAGTGGTTAAACAAAAGAGCGGGGTTAAGTCGGCTTCAGGGGGGCGGGGGGGGGGGGGGTACAACCCCCGAAACCCCGCCGTCGGTGCGCCACTGATACATATATATGTATATGATAGTATAACCGGAAGCCTACTTCCGCTCCCGTTTCCACTTCATGTTCCGCTTACGGTTCCGGAAGCCAGCTTCCGGCTTCCGGAGAACGCTTCCGGCGTTTTTCTCTGTCGTCCGTAGCTAGGTGCGCTGCGGTGCACAAGGGCGTTCGTTCCCGACGCGCGTTCTCTTTCTCTCGTTCCCGACGCGCGCTCTCTTTCTTGTCCGTAGCTAGGGGCGCTGCATTGCACAAGAGCGTTCGTTCCCGACGCGCGCTCGCTTTATCTCTCGTCCGTAGCTGTGGTTTACCCGAATGATCCCCCGGAGCTTCGCCCCACTCACCATCGTTCACCCCGTGGATGCTGTGATTTTTAAATGCGAATGCATTTCTTAGTCGGGGCATGTCAGGCGTCTGTCGGTGTCCGCGCGCCGGCAGGTGTTATCTCTCCGCTCTCACTCCCCTCCCATAGCAACAGCTGCGGGCGCGCGCGCTTATCCTCGCCCCTATCCTCGCCCCTAGAAACCGGAGCAGTGCTGCGGGCGGAGTAGCGGAGAGTGAGTGGAGAGGAGGAGCGCGCTCTGGCGTGTGAGGGCGCTCGCATCGCGGGAACTCGCGATGCGAGCGCCCTCACAGCGAGCGGAAACAGGCAGTCATGTATCGACTACGCCTTAGTCTCAGAAATGGTCTACGAACAACTGGAACAAATGATAATAGACGAAAATGGAAAAAATAGCCTGGGAAGCGATCATAGACGTTTAGCATTAAGGTTTGGGAGAGATACCAGCGCAGAACATGAACCAATAGCCTCAGAGTTTTTAAAAATGAATGACGAGCAAATAACAGAGATCGCAAACAACATAGAGAAGAAAATTGAGGCTTTTCCTACAGCAGTCTGGGAATATAAGGAACTGGGGGAGGTTATGCAGCATGAAATAAGGCGGACACGGCAATACAATTGTTGGATTGGAAAGAGGAAACCACGTAAGTGGTGGAACAAGGAAATTAAACAAGCTATAGAAGAGCGTAAAGAGGCATCTAGGGTTCATCGAGAAGCCAAAAAGTTGGCATTACAAGAAGAAGAGGTGCTCCTTAGATGGAATACATACAGAGAAAAGAAAAGGGTTGCGAGTGAGCTCGTGCAAGAGAAAATTATGCGCAAGTGAACGTTGGGTGCATAACATCACAAAAGAGACAAAGGCGCCCCAAAAAGATCTGGAACCATATAAAAGCACTCGGAGCTCCAACTAGAAACTCGCAAACGGCTATAAGGGATGAAGACGGTAACATCTATGAAGGCGATGATGCGCTGCGGTACATCACAGACGTTATCAGGCATAAACTTCGGTACGAGAAAAAGTGTAGTTCAGACAACAGATCCAGCACAACAGAGAGGCTTGAGAGATCAAAATTCAGCATAGAAAGCTTCTATTGGAAAAAGGCAGCAGAAAATGTCCCTAACAACACGGCAGCAGGACCCGATGAAATCCCAATACAGCTAATCAAAAACCTCGGTCCAAAAAGCAAGGCACTGCTGACTAATGCCATAGAGCAAGTGATTAGAACAAAGAATATTCCCGTTGGATGGCGTGAAAGCAAGATGATATCTCATCTACAAAGGCAAAGGAGATAAGGATAAGATGAGCTCGTACAGGCAGTTACAGTAACGTCGGTGATATATAGAATGGCAATGCAAGCCATAAAATTAGAACTGTCGAAGTGGGTGGAGGAAAACGGTGTATTGGGGGAACTACAGAATGGGTTCAGGCCAGGCAGACGCTTAGAAGACAATATGTTTGTACTAACTCAGTGCATAGAGATTTCAGTAGCTCAGAAAAGACCTTTAGGGTAGCATTTCTAGATATTAAAGGAGCTTATGACAACGTAGACAGAGAATTGTTGTGCGATATTCTTCAATACGAAGGCATAGATGACGATTTCGTGGAGCTGCTGAGGGAGATATATCGAGACAACCAAGTACAAGTGGCATGGGAAGGCCGAAAAGGAAATGAAATGGTGGGAATTCACCAAGGATTGAAGCAAGGATGCCCTCTGTCACCATTGTTGTTCACGCTTTACGTCAAGGGCATAGAAAGACGACTGGAAAACAGCGAATTAGGTTTTGATTTATCCTACATGCGTAATGGACAAATGGTGCAACGGAAGGTCCCTGGATTGATGTACGCAGACGACATTGTGCTACTAGCGGACAATAAAAAGATTTACAGATACTTGCGAATATCTGTGGGAACGCAGCGACAAATCTAGGCCTTAAGTTTAGCACAGAGAAATCAGGGATTATGATCTTTAATGAACACGAGTAACTTCGTGGTGTCAATCAACAGCAAGTAATCCATAGTGAAGCAATATAAGTACCTCGGCGTACACTAAACGAAGGAAAGAATTACTCAGCACCACCAAGATAATTTGAAATAAAGGGGAAGCGGAATGCAGCATTAATGAAACACAGAGCACTGTGGGGCCACAATAAGTATGAGGTGGTGCGTGGAATCTGGAAAGGAGTAATGGTGCCAGCGCTAACATTCGCAAATGCCATTATATGCTTAAAATCGGATATATTGGCGGGTTTAGAAGTTAACCAAAGATCAGTAGGCCGGTTGGCTTGGGGAGCACACGGTAATACGACAAATGAGGCAGTGCATGGAGACATGGGTTGGGCCTCTTTTGAAGTCAGAGAAGCACAAAGCAAAATTAGTTTTGAAGAAAGGCTCAGGAACATGGATGAAAATAAATGGGCGGCTAAAGTGCACAAGTATCTCTACATGAAAAGCGTGGACACAGAATGGAGGAAGAGGTCAAGGAAGTTGGCAACCAAGTACAGGATAATCGAAACTGTAAATAGACAACCAGGGGTCATCAGAAAGAAAGTGAGAGAAATAGAGACCGTGAATTGGATGCAAGAATGGAAACGAAGAGGACAATGGAGATTTACAAGAATGAGAAGAAAGAAATTAAAAGGGAAAATCTGTACGATAACACAAAGGGCAGTGCCTTGCTATTTGAGGCTCGAGCCGGTTGCCTAAGGACGAAACATATCGGAACAATATTCGGAACTAGATGAGACATGTGTATGCTGCAGTAAAGATCCAGAGACCACTCAGCACATCCTAATGGAATGCGACGGGATCCACCCAGCGAGAACCGTAGGTAACGTGCAACTCCCAGAAGCGCTTGGGTTTAAAGTGGAAGGAAACATAAACAGATCAGCCGTAGAGATCAGCAAGAGACGATTAGAGTACTGGTGGAAAAAAAGCAGGGAAAAGATGGATACGACCTGATCTCTTAAAATCATAGGCAGCGGTACAAGCTAAATTTTGAAAAAGGTATACAAAATGCGAGATAAAGAACATGTGTAGTATACCTGATTAAATCAAGCAGGCTAGGTGACTATTTGTCGCCCCCCGTTTCAAAGGGGATGCCAAAAATCATCATCATCAATCATCTCGCCAGAGCTCCCGCGTGTGTGGAGAGAGTGTAGGAGAGGGTAGGTGCAGTGCTTCGCCGCTCCTTCTCTCGCCGTTCGCTCTCTCTTCCCTGCGCCCCACTCTCCCGTTCGCTAGCTCGCACGTATATATAAATGAAATGAAGCGCGCGCCTCACTCTCGACCGTTCGCTGGCTGGGCGGCTCTCAAGGCGATGGCAGAAGTCGGTGAAGGCGAATGTCTGACGGCAACGGTACCCCTAGCAAGAAGTGTAATACAATCCAACCCGAGCATTACACCTCTCGCTGGAGGTGACGTCACTCACTACTTTGCTACTACTTTGCTCGAAGCGGCAAGGACGGCGAATACTGCGGCGTTAATCTCGTTGCTAACGTGTATGGGAACCTCATATCGCATGCCGTTGCCACCTCGCCCGTTCGAGACACGTCTCCGTACAAAGACTTCTACACCCTTGCCTACACCGGAGACGGAGTCTTTGTGGTGACCGTGTACCTCGCGCCGAACCTCGCTCGTGACGCCGTTGCCGCGCAACTGGACGCGGCTATGGAAAGTGTGTGTGCGCTCCAAAGTATCTGACCCCGTCGTCTTGGTTGGTGACTTTAACGTGGACGTGAGAAAGAAGAGCGGCGAGTGGTTGGTGGAGTACATGCGGACAAAGTACTCTATGCAGTGTGCCTCCGCCGAGTCCGACAAGTGTCCGACTACCATTCACGGAAGTTGCATTGATCTCGCCTTTACCCGAAACTGTGACGTGCGCATGCTTCTCAAAGACACTTTGACTGTACACTTTAGCGACCACAAGCTGTGATTATGGCCGTCAGGTACAATGACAACACAAACAGGTGCCGATGAATGTGTAAATAAATGGTTACGGTACAAATCCTCGTCTCGTCATTAATTTACGCCATTAAATTACTACGCCGTGTACTCTCGGAGCAAGAAATGCATTCGCATTTCCTCACGATTCCCTTCGGGGAGGTGGGGGCAATTTTTTTAAAGACAGATATGTGTTTCCGTTAATTTGGCTTCGTTATCAAATGACAACACGGCGAAATGCACAAATTTAGCTCGGCAGCGCTGCCACTGTTAGTGTTAGGCTGATAGATCAAGCGGGAGCTGTGTTTGAGGTCTGGAAACGATCGCACCCCAGCAGCTGAGCATAGCGCATGGCTGAGAAACAAGAAATTTGCGGCCGCATTTGTCTGCAGCTCATTCTTTCCTTGTGCCTAATTTGTGGTTCACGTTGCAGTTACTCGTAGTTATCATGGATGATATTGTCGTGTGTGTACTGTGACCGAGCCGGATTGACTTCGAAGGAGGCAACGCGTGGAACGGCCGATGGGCAGCTTTGTTTACCTTAAAGACCAAGTGCTGCTGAAAGCTTTCTGAAAGCAGCAACAGGACAAAAATAAGGGTGAGGGAGCAGTTTATGCACGGAACAACATTTCGCTGTTGCGGATTTGGTGAAGTTGCCGCCGCGCTATCAATAAAACGTGTCCGATGTATCCAAGCATGACTGGCTCCAGTTGCTCATGCTGCGGGCATTAGCACCCGAAGCATACTATTCGAGGCAGCATAAGATTGCGCGAGACGTTATTTTTTCTTTTTTGCTTTGGAGCTTGTGGGATATTCGGCGCGACAATCTGTTATCGGTTCAGCTGTTTAAACATCAATGCACAAGGCCTGTGTCCGATGATCATTCCAGTACCGCGTAAAAAATCAGTAGAGAAGAAGCAGTTGTAGCATACATGTGGCAGAATGCGTATGTTTGAGTGTGTAGCTCCGGCAGTTTTAAGGAAACAAACGTTTTTCAGTCCTGTACTTTATTTTAGAAGCCGTGGTGGTTAGTCGGTTTGTTCAAATTGTAGCACATATCGTCAATGAACCAACCCTGGTTCCTGTATTTCCAGTGCTGCTTCACTTCAAATATACGTACGCAATCTTTTATTCGTCCGAAAATTCACTTGTCAGTAGTTCATTGCCAGCATTAGTGTTTTTTTCGTCTGACTTTTTTCAATGTGCTATGTCGTAGCATCTCCTGTACGTTCCATAAACAGTGCTTTCAAGATCACGCAACGGCTACGTTTGTTTAGTTTTTTTTTTTTAGTTGAGCTGTCTCTTCATTTCAGTTGCTTAGCTGCACTGAACTTAGCGTGCGAACGCCCTATATACATATCATTTTGACATTCTGCTGCGGATGTGGGCCTTGGAAAGACCAGCTGATGGAAAAAAAATCAACGTCTGTGTTGCACGGTAAGGAATGTGACTGACCGTTAAAGCATCGATAGATACGGTGCCTGCCAGTTGGAAATGCACCATCTCGCTTCCCCTAAAGAACCTAGGTGCTGCGGAAGTACTTGACTGATCTGCCCGGTAGTTAGTCTGTAGTTATTTTTCATACTTACCACTAATAATATTGATGTTTTGTCAGGCCACATTGATAAAATGGTGAAATGCACGCCGTGTTATTTAAAACCGCAAACATGAAACAGCTATCCCATAATGAAATCAAACTCATATTTCATTCCTTTTCAACAGTCATGTATTATTGTTTTGAAGAGCATAATTATTATTACGATGTGCGAAGTCATGAGTTGGTCGTAATGTGTTACGGTTGACACGTGAGCTTTGTTACTGCCCACAATTTGTAGGGCAGCACTTTAGTATTTAGCGGAATCTTGAAGCTACGTTTGCATGAGCAAGTGTACATCAAGAAATATACCATAATTATAATGGTCGATCTCAGGTTTGTTGAACTCATGGTAGTAATGCGCTCTATACTGTATTTTTCAGCAACCCATTGTGACTGTCTGCATCTCCATTTGGCCTGTTGTGGGATCCCACAAGACACGCTTTGTTCCTGGGTCAATTACTGAACTTCTGCAAGACCCATGGAAGCCAACTTTCATCCGCATCGAATGGAACAAATTCATGGTTCCGGCCTTCATAATTCATCTTAGGCTGAAGTTAAACCGGAGCTGAAACAGCGTATATTCTGTAAGGATTTACTACTGCATACCGTCCGGTGGCCACACCCGACGGTATGCTACTGTCTAGAACACTGCTAGTCTACTGTCAGAACACGGATGGTGTTTTATTTTAGAATAGCTTTGTCAGTAGTACTACTGCTTGTGTTTGTAGGATCACAGTCCACGCTCTTTTTGCAATCCTATCAGAACACAAAAAGACGAGGATAATTTTAATTTATTGTTTCAGAGATTGACACTTGGATTGACCAGAAATAATTTGTGATACAGACTGCTTTATTAAATATGGGTTAAGAAAGGAAACCTGGATGAAAACGACAGACTTAAGCAGCAAGGTGCCTATGAAGGCAGATGTAGGCAAAATGCCTTTGCGGTTGTTTGAGCTATTAGGATGTCAGAAAGGAGATTAAGGTTTTAGCCAAAATAGTGCGACAACTACAGTACAGCAGTTAATTGGAGCTCCACTCTTCTACGCTTGCACACCAACGCAAGAGCAGCACCCTTGAAACTCTGCGTGGTTGCGTTGGCAGCCTGGTTCTTGCATAAGAGAAGGGGTTGGCTAAAAACATACAATGATGTTAACGCACATAAAAACTAGCTTAGGTACAGTATTCGTTTTCATCAGTTTACTTTTCGAAGTAAATACATTCATTAAAGATTTTCATTGTGTTCAGGAAGCCGATTTTTTTTACATGATAAGCTCGGACTGTTTTCATTAATATTTGCAAAGATACAGTTTTAAGCTGGTCTGGCGTTTGCTCAGCCAGACCGACATACAGCAATCTAACACTACATAATGCACTCACTAATAGCTGGAATATGCGCAACCAATATATGTGGCATATATCTGCTACCACTTGCTAGCGTTTTCTGTATTAGGGGCTGGGTCAACTGCTACAGCTTTTTTTATTACAATAAAGATAATGTGATGTACAAAAACTATCCTCTCTTGTATTATTATTCAATGTTCTGTACTGGAATAAAATATTACATTCCCTCTCTATACGTGCAGGTATAATTATGAAAACCATTTCATGGTTGCTCACTTCCTCGTTGGGCTTGGATGTTCATAAGCGAATAAACTAAATATTTTGAAGCGAGGCTCACGTAATTATTGCTAACGACTGTAAATAGCAGCTATATACTGTCGCACGTCCCACGCAAAAAAAAAAAAGAACAGTATACTTTTTTGGTTTCCCTAGAGCAACTAACTGCATGAAATTATAGAGAAACAGAAAAGTGAACGCACCTGGTCGTTTTTAGAGAAGCTCGCCTTGCTGTGGTGCGCTACGCCGTCCTTGGAATAGCGTAGTAAGTGATGCACCCGAGTACAAACCGCTCAGGCGGAGCGAATTCCGGCCGCTCGCGCAGCCAGACCGCATCCAGCAATCGAGCACACAGCCAATACACCTACTAACGGCAGGAATCTTCGCAGTGTTTTCTTTTCATAGGTTCGAACTCCGCCGCAGTTATGTATCGTGCCGCGTTTCAAATGGTGCTGCTTGTATGATCCCCCGCGAGAAACACGGCACTGGCGCTGATAGTAGTTTCGGAGCACTCGCACGAAGAATACACGTATGCAGGTCATCAACTGGCTCATGCACGGAATAAGACGACAGGTCACTGCACTAGCTGGCAGTCTTCTTGACAGGACGTCCGGTCTGTCTCGGTGCCACAGTAGAATTACTCCGCTGCCGAAGCGCTCCAGGGGATTACACCAGTCCGTAAAACGATGCCATTGAAGATGCGCAGCATCGTTAACGAAAGAAAAGCTGCGGAGGCAACTGGCGTCCATCTGAAAAAGCCGACGAGGCGAGAGACTGATCACAACGCAGCCATGTTTGCGCACTAACTTCACTCAAGCGCTCCGATTCAAGGTATCTGCGGGGCTACCTTGAGATTCTCGAGTAAAACGCTCGAGCTTTCCTTCACTCAAGGCGCGTTTCTAACGGAGAGCGATTTGTGAAATGAAAAGCCGCCCTCAAGGAGCATTTCGAGTGGAGGGTCGAGTTGAGGTGCGTTTGTGAATACGGGGGTAAGTTTCGTGAAGCGAAACTTCACGCTATCGCCATACCCTCCTCCTCCGCTTTCCGCCTCACGCTGTCTTCGCTATCGCGCCTCTTTTATCCGCGCTCGCTCTTTCTTCCTTTTGTTGTGCTCGTTCGCTCGGTTACGCCGATGCTCGCTGCAGAAACGGACGCCTTTGAACTGCGCTCTAAGGAAGAGTAGAAATAGAAAGCCAGCGCTGCTCATATATACGTGAACATGACGCTGTTCCGCGGTTCCAGTGTGCCAGAGCTAGGGAACGGAAGCACATCAATCAGATGCTAGTTATGGGAGAGTGTCTACGATGGCAGAGACGCACGATTTCTGGCGGCATTGTAACGAAACAGTTAGTTTCTTGTATCTCTGAAAAAATCAACCCATTTTAAAAAGTTTTACTTTCTAAAATGTTCCCTATATACGGCGTCATACAACTTCCAATTTATAACAAAATTAGGAATAGGGCCTGGTGGGCCCTTTAAGCCTCTGTGTGCTCTAAACAGAATCGGAATTCAGGATAAGGATATGCTGAAATTTTGAACAGAATAACATAAAAATGGAGCGTTTAAAAAGTTTTAACTTCTATAAAAAGTGCAGTTGTTTGTGTATAAGAAAACCAACTACTGACCTTACAGTTATTATATTTATTTTCTTGCGGAAGTGCTCCACATAATGCTAAATGTAAGAACTGTGTCGGCGAAAATGATCCCCAATGTTGCATGTTTCCCAACCAGGAAAAATCTGAGTATATATATTTGGAATATTTTTTTCAAGCACCCGGTTCTGTTTCCTTTGGGGCATTAGATTACAGCTTCGTTGCGCTCACACTCTGACCATTGGAACGCATTTCTCGCGGGAGGTGTCTACCATTTATTGGTAACAGGCTTATGTCAATGTTGTCTAATAAATCTGGAATTTTATGAAGCACATGGATCCTGGATTGAGCTTACTTTTTTTAGAAACGCTTAATGCCTACCGGCAACGAAGCCAAGAAATTGGGGAATGCCTGTTTGCTTTAGCTGAAATGTATCAGAAACTATGAAAGAGAAAATGGAAGTGGTTTAAAGGATAGCGTTCCGTAGGCGGAAGCCGAAACCACATCTATGGCAGAAAAAAATGTCGTGCTCCATTTAGCTACCTTAGCGGCCATCCTCGCATTAGCTTTCTATGGTAATTTGTGTGTGTACAATATAAGCATTTCCAAATGTTTTCTAGTGGAGCTCACGGCCGTCGCGGTCTGTGGAAAATGCTTTCAACCGCAGGCGCGAGACCCGCCATGGTTGCCCAGTGGTTATGGTGTTGGGCGGCTGAGCACGAGGTCGCGGGATTGAATCCCGGCCATGGCAGCCGCATTTCGATGGGACGAAATGCAGAAAGCACCCGTGTGCTTAGATTTAGGTGCACGTCAAAGAACCCCAGGCGGTGCAAATTAATCCGGTGTCCCCCACTACGGCGTTCCGCACATTCAGATGGTGTTCTTGGCACGTAAAACCCCATAATTTAATTTTATTTAATAGCAGGTGCGATGTAGGGCGTGGAAATTACTCACGCAACTGGCCAAGCGACAATCGTATGCTACTCTAACGGCATCAAGACAGGCCTAAGTCAGACCCTTGCTTTGCAAAGAACGAGAAAGATATAGAGAATCTTGCGGCCTCATCATATCTTTATTACTTTTAAGTAAAATATATGAAAGCGGGGGCCCGTAGTTTGGCACCATTGACGCCTCGAGGTGGGATCCAAATTCATTTAACCAGGGGCCTGCCCCTGGCGTTCATGTACTACGTGACACGTACGGTTGGAAGGATGTTCACCATGGTCGCGAGCGGTGCTGGCTAACATTCCCATGGGTATTCTTGTGCACATTCACGCATACACATACCTCACTAAAGGAAGGCCACCGCGAAATATAGATGCTAAATCACTACAAGCGTAATGCGGAAGTGTGCTTGGGCAACAGTTAGGCCAAGCTATCTTTTCGTCCACTTTTGCTTACCTTTGGTCTTCACCAACTATGCTTCCGCTGGCTTCATTGTATTCATATTGTATTGATCGATTGATTCATATGTATATAGTTAGCTGAAATTCAGTCGCATGGTTGCCTTTGTTTGTTTCATTGATTAATTACATTAAAGTAGAGTTGCGCTAGTTTCAGCTTTGAAAACAGTTTCGACTGTGACTGCCTTCACAGTTGCCACTGCAAGCACCAAAATCGGCCGCGCAGGTCAATTTGGATATTACCTATATATAGAAAAAATTTATAAAATTACTCCAGTCTTCCAATTTATGCAAAACGGCAATACTCATATAGCGAGCAGGTTCTAAAGCGAAAGATTTGGCATAGCCAAAAAAAAAATAAGGACCGACTTCTATTGTTCCATTGTTGCCCAAATAAACACAATTGTGCTTGCGTAAAGAATGGAGAACGTCAGACAACGTTGCGTGGGCTGCAGTTTGCCTCCTTCACTATCATCCTAGTTTAATTTCATTGCTACTTCTTGAGCAGTCATCCAAATCCTCGAACAAGTCCATGAATTTCACGAATTTCAAATCGCCTGAGTAGAGCAAACTGCTTCGCGCCGATCACAGCAAAAGCCACCGTGCACCTAACGGATTCGAGGAACGAGGTGGCACTTTCGTTCTAGGCGTTTCTATAGTTGGCGAACTCACTGTCGCAGAGCATGTATTTTGATTGCGTGAGCTGTGGTCTAGTGTGCTCGACCGACTTTGATGTTCAACTTGATAAATCAGCGCGCACGCTGTCTTGGTGCTGACACCGAATTTGCGGCACGGTGAAGGCTGGAACTACCGCGAACCGCCTGTCCCTAAAACAGAATAGCGCTACTCTCCCCTCATTTGGTGGAAGCTATCTCGGACACGTCTTTTAAGTTTGTTTGAATGACGCCGTGATGAATGCGCAAAAAAGAGTGTATCGCCGCCGAGAGATTTGATTCTAAACCAAAGCTTGAACCCACCCAGCGTCTATACAGTGCAACATAGATTCTGTGCTGCAGAGTAAGAACACTTGTTCCGGGTCGACCGGTGTAATTTCCAATCCGACACTGGGCTAGTTAACACTGTCTTTGTAACATCTGGTAGATATGGCACAAGAAAAACAATTTAACTGTAGTCAGTGACAGGTCGAAAGCGTTGCGGCAAGTCTCCTTCAAAGAGAACATGAATCCATGCGCCCCCCATCACCTCGTCTATAGTGCCCGGCTTTTTTCTTATATTTCATATCCGTTTTCCCAGGGTCGTTTCCCCCCAAGCTTCTCTGCCACAAGGTACCACGCCTACTCGGGGAGGTAATGAGCGTCACAATTTCTTCATTCAGCCGTTCCTGGTGTCCCTAGACCGCGCTAATACAAGAAAGGTGCAAACTGACTCAAATACACAGTGAAGGACAAAAATGGCGTGCGCCAACAGTGTGTGGCGCGCACATTCACATTATGGGGAAGAGCCGTGTTGAGCGTGAGCTACTTCATGCGCAAGGTTAGTGCATGGCCAGAAGAGAACCAGCGCGCTGCAGAGGACGCATGCGTAAATACATACATTGTGGATTTCTACGTGCTAAACCTACAACCTGACTATGAGCCACATCCTCGTGGAGGGCTCCCCATCAGTTTTGACCACCAGCTTTTTTTTTCTTTTTTAAGTGTACGCAATCAGCAGCGCACAACGATATTACCTATCCGCAGGGTCCTACGTGCTGCCATGCATTTCGCGAGCCATAATCTGTCGAATGGATAGTGGAGTCTACGGAAAGTGGGGCGAGATAGTTTCATGTGACGGCGCGTCGTCGGTGAGCTGGCAACACGTAGGTTTCATCTTCTACCGATGAAGCCCGTTGAAGAGACACCATTAAAAGAGACACCAAAATGAAGAGACACCATGGCTCCTGGTCTGCCCGTTTCAGTCTTTCCACCCGGCTACGACGTGTTGCCAGAAAAAAAAAAAAAAAACAGGCGCAGCGAGCAAATACAGACTTCGAGTCCTTCGCGCGATAAACCACGCCCGTAAGTAAATAAGGTGCGCCCCATACGCAACTCAGAACTCTAACAGTGCCACCATCCAACGTCCGAGGGCATGGCACCGTTCATAATTTAACCACCGCACGCTTACCGCGTGTAGTGGCCGAAAGGGTGGCTCTGAATTTTCTCAGGGAAACGCGAAAGTGGAGCCCCGCTATATTACCTGACTCTCATTTAAATCATTTCGACGGTGAAAATACCTTAATTGTGTCGCTATATTGACTGAATGGTAAACGCATTACCGTCGACCGTCTTCTTGCGAAGAGATCTGCCGAATTATTTCCTGACGACTCAATGAAGCATTTGGATAGCTGATCTTCAGTCGCCTAATATAATCCGGTTCTGAGAGACCTCATAATAAATGTGCTTTATGACTTTTCGTATCGCCTTGAGCTTAGCTGCAGTTGATGTAGTTTTCTGTTCCTGCCGGCGTCTTCGAATAACCTGATGAAGCGGTATAACAATGGCCAGAGTTGAGGCGGGCAATGATAACGAACGGCCCGTCTATACCAGAGCTCTCATGCACAGAGATTAGCCATCACCCATGCGGGAATGCGTGGTAACTTAGCGGATGCCAGCCTGCTCCCCGCTTTCCCTTTTATGTCTAGTGTACATATGTTTACTAAAGACATAATAATAATAATAATAATAATAATAATAATAATAATAATAATAATAATAATAATGAGTTAATGCGCTCGTGTGGGAAAATAACACTTGTTTTTGTAAGACACGTATACCTTCAAGAAAACTCGAAGGGGCTCGTGTCCGAAGCTGGTAGACACATCCTAGATGAACTATCCACCCGCTACCTCACACAACATGGAGACAAGTGGGACATATCCAAGGAAATAAGGGCCGAACTCACGGTACCCACACTACCCTAGAATATGCATCCTGTACACCACGAGGGCAGGAGAAGAAATAGGGCAAGGAACATGGCGGAGAACTATGGAAGAGACAAGGACGCAGTCTTTGTAGACGCTGCACGTTACCAACACACGCGTAGCTTTGTCGCCGCAGCAGGTAACCACAACAGACAATGCTGCACGTGCTTGACTATAAACACGACAAGCATCGACACGGTGGAAGAAACGGCTATAGCGTTAGCCATAGCACAAACCAGCGCATACTATATGATCGGCGACTCGCAAACGGCAGTAGGCAACTTCGCGAACGGCCGGCTCTCACCTGAGGCGCTAAAGATACGCAAAAATGGCAAAACAACCAAGGAAGACAGATGCGTTCAAATCCCATGGATACCAGCACACACACCCGACTCAACGGGAGAGGACAACCCTAACGCGGCGGCACACAGTGTAGCTCGAGGACTCACTTTCCGAGAGGCTACTAATGCAGACCCCTCGACAGGGCCCTCCGAGGTATAGGAATGGAAAGACAGAATGACCAGGTTCAACGACATCAGGAACCATTAAAAGATTCAAAGATGCACTTATCCACTACCCCATCCGCAACTGAATAGATCACAAGCGGTCCAGTGGCGACAACTACAAACTAAATCATACAAGAGTCCGACACTAATGCACGCTATTTATCCAGAAAATATACACAACAGATAGATGCAAAGTGTGTGGCACCAAAGCCACGCTAGAACACATGCTATGGGAATGCGGGGGACTAATACACGATAATGAGAGCGAGACCTCCACCGACAGCTTCCGCGCGCGATAGCAGGCCACGCTGCTCAGCTCGAACCTGGAAGAGCAACTCTCGGTAGTCCAGCGGGCCAAGGAAGCCGCCGTGAGGCAAGAACTTTTGGCCGTAACCTCAGCGGGCGGCCAAACCCACTAACTCACTGGACGCGAATCGTTCTGATTTGAAAAAGTTGTCGTAGTTTCACCTGAAAGGCGAAGCATCAATTGCGATAGCAAATTTGTAGAGAGCTATACGGAGTAATGATAGTAGCTTTATCAGCTGTATAAACTTGGACATGCAGCAGCACCGGCAACACGCAGAACTGTTGTCGACGCCGTCGGCGTTTTGCCCGCGTTCGCACAAAATGCGTGCGCCGTTGGTGACTGTTGCCGGAGCCTCTGATATAAATAGGCACTTGGTGCCGCAGCTAAACGTCGCCTACCTTCCCTCCCCCTCCCCCCCACGGCCTTTCGTGCGTCAGAAGAAGGCGCGTTTGCTCTACAGATATGGTGATTGTAAAGGAGGAAAGAGACGCCTACTTCTGCAGCCCTTAAGGGAGCACAGCACAGAACGTGCGTTTGTTTTCCGCCGTGCCTTCACTCCCCGTGAAAGCGCGCGTCCCTCGCGCCCTTTCACTCGCACATACAGCGTTCGGCGGCGCGCGGCGACGATTTCATCTCCATTGACGTCATACGGAACCTCACGGCGACGGCGACGGCGACGGCGACGCCGACGCCAGAAATCTGCTTTGGAGTGTCCATATAATTGCTGTCGCAATAATAAAGTTTTTCTCACTCACTCCCTCGTGTCAAGGAAATCAGTCATCCGAGCAGCGCGGGGCTCATCATGTGTGCCAACGGTCGCAGTGCAACGCGGTACGCTTAGACACATACGTATAAGTTGATCTCACAGACCTTTCATGTAGTGTGCAAGAAATTAATGATACCAAATAGCCATCCTTTCAGCTGGTGGTTCTAAAAAATTCGGGGGTGTTACGTGCAAAATCCATGATCTGATGATGAAGTAAGCAGTAGTGGAGGACTCCTCCTTAACTTTGACCCGCTTGGGTTCTTTAGCGTGCCCCCAATGCACGGGACGTGGTCCTTTTTGCATTTCGCCTCCATAGAAATGCATCCGCCGCGGCCGGGATTCGACCCCGCGACCTTGTGTTTAGCAGCGCAATGACATAGACGCAAAGCCAACCACAGTGGGTGGTGGTTCTAAAGAGCCTTTGTTTAGCCATGTTTAGTATCCTATATGATAATGAACAAAAACGCTTCTGCTTACCAGCTGCATGTTGAAATCAGCATATATTGAGTCTTTTTTTCTCGCTGCGCCAGATGGAACCGCAGGACTGTAGTGTCGGCCGACTACATACCTTGTCATGGCGGGACGGCCGCACTGCAATCCGCCACCACCACATACACGAACTTCATATTTCAACTCATACCGTGAGTTAGACCTTGGCGAACCATAATAAGCAATCGCGGACGCCAATTTCAGCAGTTACTGGCGTTATACTCTATATCATCCGCTTACGAATGTTGCAATCGAGAACAAAGCAAGACCCTTACCACCATGCTACCTTTGTACGTTGCCTCTGATCGCAAGAACTGCGATACCACAGTGCTTTTCGTTATTTACGCTTTCTATAGCACAAATCAAGAGATTACCGGCTACAGCGCGTCATTTCAACTATCCCCCAGAGAACACCTTTACTGCCTGAATGTAGCTGACTTTTCACTGACTGTAATTTCAAGACTCTGCGTCTCGCAGAAGAGGCACGTGCCCTTGCTCGTCTGGGCTTTCTGGTTTCACAAACAACACGGTCAAGAGCATTAGGACGGCAGCTATCGGTACGTCATTTTGTGGCCGGATTGATATTTTGTGACTTTCGAAAGCGACAGGTCAGCGTCGTTTGCGCAAAATACTGCTTGCCGGCTTCGTTCGACCTTATGTTGTGCTTGATCGCATTAACCATTTGAACTATAGTAGAATAACCTTTCTCTGTCAGATCGGTAAGACATGTAGGCGCGCGTCCTGGAGCTAAGAACAGGCAATTCAGGGTTTGCAACAGAATGCGCTTTATTAAGTTGAAAGCCTTATATGTCTCATCATTCAGTGGACCTTCAAAGCCCTTCAGCAAAAACGTGTCGACGACACGAAAGGTAGAAATACGATCATCGTCAATGGCTCACACCCCCGTAAAAAGCAAGATTTAAGATGATTATCAAGCGAATTAGGAGGACAACCAAGCGAGTTATTATGGATGAAAAAGCGAATTATGTGGATGACTAAGCTAATTAAGAGGGATGATTAAGCGAATTAAGTGGATTACTCAGGCGTGTTATTGGCAATTAAATTAAGATTGATAACTTAGCGGTTGAAGAGGATGACTAAGCGAATTAGACTAACCTCCCAGGGTTAGTTCTAGTAGTAAAACACAATACCCCAGAAAATGGATGGGAAAAGGGTGCCGTGGTAGCGCAGTTGGTAAGAGCATCGCAAGCGTGTTGCGAAGGCGTGGGATCCATTCCTCCTCCCCCCCCCTGCGGCAGGTTGTTTTCAAGCGAAGCTTGCATCGCCTCACAAGTGTTGGTGGTGGTGTTGGTGGTATGGTATGGTATGATAAAACTTTATTACGGTCCCTCGGAATGCGCGTCAGCACGTAGCAGGCCGCACCCACGTCGGTACAGAAAGGCCGAGCCTCTCTGCTGCGTCGCGGGCCCGATGGACAGCCCATAGCGGTGCTTCAAGATCTGGGCTGCATGGTGGTGGTGGTGGTGTGAAGTAAAAACCCTATCGAAAACATGTTCAAAACTCACGTGTTCTTCACTTGGTATATACCAACATTGGCATGGAAGGGTACGAATGTATGACTAGCATGACTGATAAGTCATGACGTCGATAACTCCACATGCTCGTCCGTTACGTCACGCATTTGGTGCCGCTGCCAAATGTTGCCTCCCTTCCCTCCCTCCCGTCCCCCCACGGCCTTTCGCGCGACGGAAGAAGTCGCGTTTGCTCTCCGCCATGCATTGACAATTATAGGCGCGTTAAGATAAGATAGTGTGTTGGTAGGACCCATGTAGTCCGCGCAGCCTGGCGCATCTGGTGGTGGGAGATAACACCGTCGTAACTGTGCAAGGCATTCGCTGTCTGGAATGTTAGTTATGTGGAGAAGTTGTGTATAATGCTTCTGGATTTCTCTGATTTTACTTGGCCGGGCTCTATTAGATTATTAGCGGAGACCAGGTACGCGCAGTACTGAGATTTCCATTAAGTTCATCACCAAGTGAGTGCCATTTTTGACTGGTAAGGTTCTCAGCGTAACAAACAGCCTCAGCAGAGAGCTGTGCGATGCGCAGCATCAGCTTCCTGTTATGACGCTGGCGGCGCCGTGCCGAGGAGGTGGCTGCTACCTATGGGGCCCCGGACTAAGGGCTCCACCTTCGAGGCACAACGGTTTTCCGCGACATTATAATAAAGTTCATTCTCTCTCTCTCCGCAGTGCATTCACTCCCTTTGAAAGCGCGCGTCCCTCGTGCGCTTTCATTCGCACATACAGCATACGGCGCGCGGCGACGATTTCATCGCCGTTGGACTTCATACGGAACCTCACACGACGACGACGACACCGACGGCAGAAGTCCGCTTGGATTGTCCATATAATTGCTATTGCAATAAAAGAGAAATGCGCGGCCTATGACCACAATCACGCGTACGTTTAGTAGCGTCATGAATACCAACACGTGCATTGACTGATTTCAAAGTCAACGAAAACAACCAGTTGAACATGATCGATTTTTTTCACCGCTTTTGTTTGTTCATGCATAAAACTGCTATTTGCTTTTTCGGTTTGTAGTGTTTTTGTATTCATTTTTTGTAGCATATGTTTAAGCAAACATTGCATTGTATTCACATGTATGTTTGTGTTGTAAGTCTTGAATAAGAAGCACGCGCCCTTGCTTGTCTGTGCTTTTTGGTTTCACAAAAACGCACAGACAAGCGTACAGACAAGTCTGAGGGCCTGTGCCTGCCGCTGCGGCCCTCAGACTGAGTTCTAGGGCATGTCAAGTTGCTGTGTGCAACTTTTTCCTTACATCCCCCATAAATTGTACGTTTATGGAAATAAAGGCAAATTCAATTCAATTCAATACAAACTTGCGCGCACATACAATGGTGCTATAACAAATCACGCTCATCTATCGCCATCGAAAGTCACAAAATATCAACTAGGCCCCAGAATGGCGTACCGATAGCTGCCGTTGTAATGCTCTTGATCGCGTTTTTGTGAAACCAAAAAGCACAGACAAGCAAGGGCGCGTGCTTCTTCTGCGACGCGAAGAGTCTTGGATTTAAATAAATTACCGAGTGAAAAGTGAGCGTCATGCATCAGTAAAGGTGTTCTGTGTGGCATAGTAGAAAGGACGTGCTGTAGCCGGTAATCTCTTGATTTGTGGTATAGAAAGCATAAATAAAGAAAGGCACTGTGGTATCGCAGTTCTTGTGATCAGAGGCAACGTACAAAGGTAGCATGGTAGTAAGGGTCTTGCTTTGTTCTCCATTGCAACATTCGTAAGCGGATGATATAGAGTATAATGCCAGTAACTGCTGAAATTGGCGTTCGCGATTGCTTATTAGGGTTCGCGGAGGTCCAACTAGCGATATGAGTTGAAATATGAAGTTCGTGTCTGTGGTACTGGTGTCGAATTACAATGCGGCCGTCCCGCCGTGACAAGGTATGTAGTCGGCCGACGCTACAGTCCTGTGGTTCCATCTGGTGCAGCGAGAAAAAAGCCTGAATATATTGATTTCTACATGCAGCTGGTAAGCAGAAGCGTTTCTGATCACTATCATATAGGATACTAAAGACGACTACACAAAGGCTCTTTGGAACTACCAGCAGAGAGCGTGGAGCTGTAGTACAGTAGCTATTCTGCCAGAGGATGCTCTTGTAGACTGAAAAGCGCTGTTGCTGGAGGTTCGTGTGGGACTTGATTAAAGTGCTCCAAAGCAGCGTTATTCGGCTGTTCTGTCTTGAAGGCATCGAAGCCTGGAAATTTTATGGATATGAAAGCGATTAGACAGTTTTATAATAGCATTTGCAACGAAACGTAAACGCATTTACGTACGTAAATAATTAGTGTTGTCCTCACTACGAACGCTCCGAGCGTTATTCGGTTTCTGGTGTTTACGTACGCGATGATAACGTACGTTATTTGGCGAGTTTAGCGTTTACGGACGCTAAGAAATATGTCAAAGGAAGCGTTGGGCGTTCATGACAATCTGTGTCAGCCTGCTGGTGGTTACATCATGTGTGAATTGCGCAAGCCCACTAGATTAATTACGAAGATGAAGCCGCTGGCACAAACACTGATAATCAGTCACAACGATGAACGGGCATCCCTAGAAATATGAGCGAAACCACTGCACCGCAAGGAACACTGTAAGACGTTGCTGCTCTACAATGTGATAACTAGGCGGCGACTTGCTCAACTAGCGGCATGCCTAAGCGATAACGTGTCCTCTATCACCACACTGTTGAATAAGGACACCTCCTGCACAAATTGGCCATAAAATGACGAAGACGGGAAGACGGCCACAGCACGACAACAACGACATGTTGGGATTAGAGATAACGCGTGCACTCACAAGCATAACCTGCCACCGCGAGTCGTATTAATTTGAAATATGTCC
The DNA here is from genome assembly GCF_013339745.2 of Dermacentor silvarum. Lineage (NCBI taxonomy): Eukaryota > Metazoa > Arthropoda > Arachnida > Ixodida > Ixodidae > Dermacentor > Dermacentor silvarum. The sequence goes on along the minus strand of NC_051159.1, from coordinate 62,581,524 downwards.
GATATTTATTTGCACTATGCCCTGCCCGGTACCGAACAATTGGGTCACGTTAATTGGCACAATATCTACATTTTCCGACTGCGCTATCTCCGGGAACTTCTTACATTTTCCAGAGACAAAACTTCATCAAAACGTCATCGCGTTCTTGGCGATGACCTTGCTCTGACCTTGGCTCCAACTAGGCAATGCAATCCTACTATCCGTATCCTACTATCCGGATGAATTCTTAGGACGTTGCTAGCAGCAGTAGAAGTGGCAAGAACTTTGTTTTTCTTGAACTCAGCTTGCGAACTTTCATGCACTTTTGCGAAGACAATTATAAGAATTTCTCTGATAGCAAAAAGACAATAGGAATGGTTATGCGTGTGTGGGCACTAGATTTCAAGGCTGTAGAAATCAGCACTCAGTGTGCATATTGGGCAAGTACCATGCGGTATTAAAACAGTTTGACACTATAGCATGTGGATCAGTACCTAAATGGCGCCATTTTAATTCCCCCGTGACTCTGCAGCGCTTACCTAAATGTTTTCGACCCTCATTGCATATACTACTAAGAATATTTTTTGTACACACTCCGTGTTCGTGACATCTTAGCAGACGCTGAACTTCTAATCACAGATGGCGTTTGCACTTCCTGACCGATGGTACGGAAAGGTCTGCTCATTTATGTCCGTTCGCATTCTAGGTTATTGCTTCCTTTGACGCACCCGGGCACAGAACAGAACAAAAAACATGGATGACGTCAGTGCTCTTGTGCCGCTGTTATTGGATGTCCACTTTTAGCTGCATTTATGTCCATTCGTCGGCGAGTACCAACTATGCCATAAAAAAAGAAAACAAGGAGACCGCATACAAAACTTGCGATCTTTTGTTTCTCCATGAAAGACATTTGGAGGAAGACCTCAGGCAGGTGGCTCACGTTGCACTTTCATTTGTAGCTATTAGCTAGCGCATATGCGTACGGTTGAGCAGTCAGGTGCTAAAGCACAATTTGAATGTGATGTTTTTGGAAACATAATAGAGCGTCTTCTTGGAAGGCAGTGCTGCGAAAGTTGTCGGGCATCGATCAGTGTTGAATATGTTAGCTATACATAGCAAATACCTTCCTCACAAGCCAATGATTTGTTAGTATATGTTCGGGCAATGAACAAAATAAATTGATGACAGTTGGCAAGGGCCAATGTGACTAATCGTGGCACCTAGCGCCGCGGCGCTTGGCCTCACAGGCGTTGAGAGCAGCGCAATGCGCATGTCCGCTTCATGGTACTCGTGAGCGTGACCGTTTATTTTAGCAAGGCTTCGTGCTGTCATTTTTTGAACCACCGCCTTCCGGCAAGTATGGCTGAGTTGTGGGTGACACCAGTGGCCTCGTTACGTCTGTGTCGCTATCACGAATTCCAGCACTCTAGAAGCAGACAGCACAAACTGCTAGCGTGGTAGGCAAGCATTTTTTACATAAAACGACTAGGGACCGAACGACTATTACGAGCAATAATGCACACGCATGGAAAATCTGTAACCTAGTACGCATACACAAAAAAGTTGTCGCCGTTTCACCTGAAAGGTGAAGCATCAATTGCGATAGCAAATTTGTAGAGAGCTATACAGAGTAATGATGTTAGCTTTATCAGCTGTATAAACTTGGACATGCAGCAGCACCGGCAACGCGCAGAACTGTTGTCGACGCCGTCGGCGTTTTGCCCGCGTTCGCTCAAAATGCGTGCGGCGTTGGTGACTGTTGCCGGAGCCTCTGATATAAATACGCACTTGGTGCCGCAGCTAAACGCCGCCTCCCTTCCCTTCCCCTCACCCCCACGGCCTTTTGTGCATCAGAAGAACGCGCGTTTGCTCTACATATATGGTGATGGTAAAGGAGGAAAGAGACGCCTACTTCTGCAGCCCTTAAGGGAGCACGGCACAGAACGCGCGTTTGTTCTCCGCCGTGCGTTCACTCCCCGTGAAAGAGCGCGTCCCTCGCGCCCTTTCACTCGCACAAACAGCGTTCGGTGGCGCTGAGCCGTGCTCCCTCAAGGGCTGCAGAAGATAGCGCCAACCTTTCCCTTTCCCTCAAGAACCACTTACCACCTACCACCGCGCGGTCACGATTCATCTCCATTGACGTCATACGGAACCTCACGGCGACGGCGACGGCGACGGCAACGGCGACGGCGACGCCGACGGCAGAAATCTGCTTTTGAGTGTCCATATAATTGCTATCGCAATAAAACGAAGCACTCGAGCTAAAATGTCTCACCCCCGTATTCTTAAACACCCCTTCACTCAGCGCTTCTCCTCGACTCAGCCAAGTCGAGGCGACGAGCGTTCCTTCACTCAAGGCGCCGTTGCGTTTCATCAACACTACTTCACTTTTCCTCCGCCAAGGAACGCCTTGAAAATGCGCCCTTGACTCGAGCGAAGTGCACCGACCGAGAAAAGCGTCTGATATCGAGGCTATTCTTAAATGCGCTTAGCAAAAGCCCAATTATTTAAGACAGATATGTGTTTCCGTTAATTTGCCTTCGTTATAAAATGACAACACCGCGCAATGCACAAATTTATCTCGGCAGCGCTGCCACTGTTAGCGTTCGACTGATATATCAAGCGGGAGCTATGTTTGAGGTCTGGCAACGATCACACCCCAGAAGCTGAGCATGGCGCACGGCTGAGAAATAAGAAAATTTGCGCCCGAATTTGTCTGCTGCTCATTGTTTCCTTGTGCTGAATTTGTGGTTCACGTTGCAGTTGTTAATCGGGGTTATTATGGATGATATTGTCCGTGTGTGTGCTGTGATCTAGCCGGATTGACTTCGAAGGAGGCAACGCATGGAACTGCCGATGGATGGGCAGCGTTGGTTAACTTCAAGACCATGTGCTGCTGAAAGCTTTCTGAAAGCAACAGGACAAAAAATAAGGGTGAGTGAGCAGTTTATGCATGGAAGCACATTACGCTGTTGCGGTTCTCGTGAAGTTGCCGCCGCGCGTCAACGTGTCCGATGTATCCAAGCATGACTGGCTCCAGTTGCTCACGCTGCGGGCATTAGCACCCGAAGCATACTATTCGAGGCAGCATGAGATTTCGCGAGACGTTTCTTTTTTTTCTTTTTTTTTGCATTGGAGCTTGTGGGAGATTCGGCGCGACAATCTGTTATCGGTTCAGTTATTCAAAAATAAATGCACAAGACACCGCTCCGCGACTGTGTCCGATGATCATTCCACTATCGCGTAAGACATCTTTCAGTAGAGAAGAAGCAGTTGTAGTATACATGTGCCAGAATGCATATGGTTAAGCGCGTAGCCCCGGCAGTTTTAAGGAAACAAATGTTTTTCAGTCCTGTACTTTATTTTAGAAGCCGTTGTGGTTAGTCGGTTTGTTCAAATTGTAGCACATATCGTCAGTGAACCAGCTCTGGTGTCTGCATTTCCAGTGCTGCTTCACTTCACATATACGCTACGCAATATTTTATTTTTCCGAAAATTCACTTCGCAGTAGTTTATTACCAGCATTAGTGTTTTTCGTCTTACCTTTTCAATGTGCTATGTCGTAGCATCTCCTGCACTTTCCATAAACTGTGCTTTCAAGTGCACGCAACGCCCAGATTTTTTTTTTAGTTGTGCTATGTCTTTTCATTTCAGTTGCTTAGCTGCCCTGAACTTAGCGTGCGAACGCTCTATGTATGTACATACCATTTTTGGCATTCTGCTGCAGGATGTGGGCCGTGGAAAGACCAGCTGATGGGAAAAAAATCAACGTCTGTGTTGCACTGTAGACATGTGACTGACGGGAAAACATCGATAGATACGGTGTCTGCCTGTTGGAAATGCACCATCTCGCTTCCCTGAAAGAACTTAGGTGCTGCGGAAGTACTTGATTGATCAGCCCGGTAGTTAGTCTGTGCTTATTTTTCATACTTATAATTAATAATATTGATGTTATGTCTGGCCACATTGACAAAATGGTGAAATGCACGCCGTGTTATTTAAAACCTCAAATATGAAACAGCTATGCCGTAATGAAATCAAACTCATATTTCATTCCTCTTTAACAGTCCTATATAATTGTTTTGAAGGGTATGATTACGATCTGCGAAGTCATGAGTTGCCCATAATGTGTTACGGTTGAGACGTGAGCTTCTTACTGCCCACAACTTGTAATGCAATTTGTAATGCACCACTTAAGTATTTAGTGGAATGTTGAAGCTACTTTTGCATGAGCAAGTGTACATCAAGAAATATACCATAATTTTAATGGTTGATCTCAGCTTTGCTGAACTCATGGTAGTAATCCGCTCTATACTGTATTTTTCAGCAGCCTGTTGTGGAATCCCACAAGACACGCTCTGTTCCTCGGTCAATGACTGAACTTCTGCAAGCCCCATGGAAGCCAACTGTGATCCGCATCGAATGGAACAAATTCATTGTTCCGGCCTTCATAATTAATCTTAAGCTGAAGTTAGAAACGGAGCTGAAACAGCGTATATTCTGTAAGGATTTACCACTGCATACCGTCGGTTGGCCACAACCGACGGTATGCTACTGTTTAGAACACTGCTAGTCTACTGTCTAGAACACGGATGGCGTTTTATTCTAGAATAGCTTTGTCAGTAGTACTACTGCTTGTGTTTGTAGGATCAGAGTCCACGCTCTTTTTGCATCCTATCAGAACCCAAAAAGACGAGGATAATTTTAATTTATTGTTTCAGAAATTGACACTTGGACTGACAAGAAATAATTCAGTCATACAGACTGCTTTATTAAATATGGCTTAAGAAAAGAAACCTGGATGAAAAATACAGACTTAAGCTGCAAGGTGCCTATGAAGGCAGATGTATGCAAAATGCCTTTAGTGGTGCTGTTTGAGCTGTTACGATGTCAGAAAGAAGATAGAGGTTTTAGCCAAAATAGTGCGACAACGACTACAGTGCAGCAGGACACATTAACTGGAGCTCCACTCTTCTCCGCTTGCACACCAACGCAAGCGCGGCACCCTTGAAAAGGCAGTTGCTCTGCGTGGTTGCGTTGGCAGCCTGGTTCCTGCATAAGCGAAAGGGTTGGTTATAAACATACAATGATGTTAACGCACATAAAAACTAGCTTAGGTACAGTATTCGTTTTCATCAGTTTACTTTTCGAAGTAAATAAATTCGTTAAAGATTTTCGTTGTGTTCAGGAAGCCAATTTGTTTTTACATTGATAAGCTCGGACTGTTTTCATTCGTATTTGCAAAGACACAGTTTTAAGCTGGTCTGGCGTTTGCACAGCCAGACCGACATGCAGCAATCTAACACTTACATAATGCACTCACTAATATCTGGAATGTGCGCAACAAATATATGTGACATATACCTGCTACCACTTGCTAGCGTTTTCTGTATTAGGAGCTGGGTCAACTGCCACAGCTTTTTTTTATCACAATAAAGATAATGTGATGTATAAAAACTATCATCTCTTGTATTGTTATTCAACGTTTTGTATTGGAATAAAACATTACATTCCCTCTGTATACGTGCAGGTATAATTATGAAAACCATTTCATTGTTGCTCACTTCCTCGTTGGGCTTGGATGTTCATAAGCATAAGCTAATTAAACCGAATATTTTGAAGCAAAGCTCAGGTAAATATTGGTAACAACTGTAAATAGCAGCTACTGCCACACGTCCCACGCAGAATACAGTATACTTTTTGTTTTCCCTAGAGCAACTAACTGCATGAAATTATAGAGAAACAGAAAAGTGAACGCACCTGGTCGTTTTTAGAGAAGCTCGCCTTGCTGTGGTGCGCTTCGCCGTCCTTGGAATAGCGTAGTAAGTGATGCACCCGAGTACAAACCGCTCAGGTGGAGCAAATTCCGGCGCTCGCGCAGCCAGACCCGCATCCAGCAATCGAGCACACAGGCAATACACCCACTAACGGCAGGAATCTTCGCAGTTGTTTTCTTTTCATAGGTTCGAAGTCCGCCGCAGTTATCTATCGTGCCGCGCTTCAAATGATGCTGCTTTGTATGACCAGCCGCGAGAAACACGTCAATGCACTGGCGCCGATATAAGCAGTTTCGGAGCACTCGCACGAAGAATACACGTATGCAGGTCATCAACTGGCTCATGCACGGAATAATACCCCTGTCCCACGGCACATGTAATGCCATTTGTAGTAAATGACATGCATACCGAATGTCATTGCCGTCTTGGGTTCCCGGTCTACACGGGTAAACAAAATGGCATTCGCAATTGATGGCAATGTTTATCGGCAGGCTGCTATGATAACGAAACCCTACAAATCGTGCTTGTTGTTTACATCTTTTCACTATATTGTTAACAATACAATGGTAAACATTGGATGGTCATCTGAAAATATATTACATTTCGTTTTAACTTATCTATTTTGTAATTTTTTGCCAAGCCCCTGTCGTCGAGAGTACACAAGTCGCACGTGAATGAGTTCGGGAAACTCATTCAACGGGCGAATGCCATTAGCAGTGAATGTCATTCACTATGCCCGTGTAGAAGGAACAAAAATGGCATTAACACGTAATCTCATTCGCTGCGAATGCCATTACACGTGCCGTGTGACAGGGGTATAAGACGATACTCACTGCACTAGCTGGCAGTCTTCTTGACAGGACGGCCGATCTGTCTCGATGCCACAGTAGAATTACTCGTTGCCGAAGCGCTCCAGAGGATTGTACCGGTCCGTAAAACGATGCCCTTGAAGATGCGCAGCGTCGTTAACGAAAGAAAAGCTGCGGAGGCAACTGGCGTCCATCTGAAAAATCCGACGAGGCGAGTGACAGATCACAACGCAGCCATGTTTGCGCACTAACTTCACTCAAGGAGCGATTCAAGGTAGCTGCGGGGCTACCTTGAGATTCTCGAGTAAAACGCTCGAGGTTTCCTTCACTCAAGGCGCGTTTCGAGTGGAGGACGATTTGTGAAATGAAAAGCCGCCCTCAAGGAGCATTTCGAGTGGAGGGTCGAGTTGAGGTGCGTTTGTGAATACGGGGGTCAGTTTAAAAGAACGTAGGCATGTAAAAGTGTTTGGCTGAAAGAATGTGTTTCGTGGGAGCCAGCCCCACGTGACACAAGACGCGGCAGTTGTTGTTTCGACATGGCGCCGACGAGGGACGTGCTTCCATGATATACGTTGAAGTGTGCAAGTTGGCGTGACCTGTTGTCGGTGTGGCTATCTCCATTCGTAGGTTGATCCGAATGTTCATCCGTAGGCACGAGATTGACAGGGGGCGGTACATCACGGGACGATTAAGTGCGAGACGGACTACGAACTTCACCAAGCGTAAAATACACAGGAAGAGAATATTTGCAATTTCGGCTAATATGTCGTTGCCGTGCCCATTACGTAACATTGGTGACGATGATTGGCGTCATTATTGATGTATTGCAGGTCGCCTATTCATCCCCAGATTCACCATGACCATGAAATAAAGAGAGTCTGATGAGCTAAGCTTAGGTTGATGTCTTTGTAAACAATATTTGTAAACGTTCTTCAGCATATCATGTCGTAACACGCAGTTACAAAATATATATATATATATATATGTGTACATATAAATGTAAGTGTATGTGTTTGTTAAGGAAATAGTTCTTCGGATCCGGTGTCTAATAAATTGAAAGAAGCGCAGGCGCACGTAGGAAAGGAAAAAAAGCATCAATTGCGATAGCAAATTAGTAGAGAGCTAACGAAGTAAGGATAGTAGTTTTATCTGGTGTATAAACGTGGACATGTAGCAGCAGCATCAGCAACGCGCAGGACTGTTGTCGACGCCGTCGCCGTTTTGCCCGCATTCGCACCGAACGCGCGCGGCGTTGGTGACGGTTGCCGGGGCCTCTGACGGCTGCTCAAAGGTTTTCGACGAGATCTGGGGCGGTATTCTGTAAGAGTCTACATAGTGACACGTAGTAGTGACGCTGAAGGAAACAGTCGTAAAACTGCGTATGACGAAACTGATTCTTGAAATGCGGGACATCAGGCCGATGTTTACCCGGAACCCACAGTCAAGGCCTGCAAGAACTGTAACTTACAAAATCCAGAGGAAGGACACAAGTGTGAAGTCGAGTGTGCCCTGTGCGGCGGGGGGGGGGGGGGGGGGGGGGGTTGTAAATGTGACCGCCGCTTCCGAGTGTCACAACAAACTTAAGCGTGTGCCGCCGCGAGGCCGACCACCTACTCAACCGACAAAGCAGACTACCATACATCAAAGCCGCCCCAGGACGGAAACCATTCCGAAGAAGCGGTGGCTGAGCTCGGACCGCGACGGCTCCTCATCGCCATGGAGATCCCGTTCCCACTCTAAATCTTGGTCCAGAACGAGGTCCGGCTCCAGAGATAACAAGCGAGCCGAGACCAAGCCACAACAACAAAAGAAGAAGAAAGAAGCCAACAATAAGGAGGTGAGCTGGGCAGCAGTAGCCTCCCACCATAAACCACAACCGAACATAACACACTTCACTAAGCTTGAACGTGAGCTTGAGCTCATGCGAATAAGACTAGGCGATTTGGAAAGGGAGAATGCACAGCTAAAGAAGCAGCAATCCCAACTCCAAAACCCACAACAGCAGCCAGCAGCTCCATTTAAGTGGCCTAGACCGCAGGAGGAGACACAGAAACTAACGGAAGCCCAAAAGAAGCAAATTCAGGAGATGCTCATCCAAATACTCCCACGTACTACAGAGAAAGTCACGACACAACTGACAAAACAAATGCAACACCTAGAAACTAAGTTCGATCAAGAACTACAGGCTTACCCACTCGAAATAAGTAAGACGATGCGCAAACAAACCACAGGAAGCACAATCAGAAAACGAGCCGAGAAGCCATACAGTAGACCGGGGCTCACTGCTATGTCCCAACAAAGCAACCATGGTTAGACGCAAGAACGCGAACAAAGAAAACTTTGAAATATGGCAGTGGAACTGCCGCGGGTACCGCCACAGAAAGGTACTGTTACACAACTGGTGGCCCCTCAACAAACCCCGCCGGGAATAATAGCCCTTCAAGACGTTGGTACCCAACCCATTCTCCAGGGATACGAAGTGTACACCACAAACGACAATGATTGGAAAGTAGCTGCACTCGTAGAAAAGACAATCACTGCATTTCGGCACGACCCCATCGCTGAAGTAGAGATCTCCTATCTCATCTTGGAACTCATATAGAAAGGCAATAGAAAGAATAGCGCCTTCGTACTAAATATCTATAGTCCCCGTAGCCAAAGGAAGGCAGACTTCAGTAAACTACAAAAGGAGACCATCTACCTCGCTAAGGGTAGCCTGCTAGTGATTGTAGGTGACTTCAATGCCAAAGATCCTAGCTGGGGATACGCTAAACAAGACATTAAGGGCAGGAACATCCTGGAACAGATCGACCAGCTAGACATGAGGCTAATAACTGACGCAGCCATACCTACACGGATGGGTAACAGTATAAAAAGAGACACAACCACGGATCTTACCATAGTCAAGAACTTTGACAGGGTGGAATGGACAAATACACTCAACAATTATAGTTGCAGAATGCCAGCAAATTTGATAGTAGAAAAAAATTGAGAATCAGACAGACAAAGTGACAGGAATGTGCTGGTCTGCTTCTCGATTTTTTCTACTTTCCTGGCATTCTCCAAGTATAACCACCTACCAACTAGCCCAACAAGCCACTCTCATGAACACTCAACAATCTAGGCAGTGATCCCTTTATCGTGAGCACCGTCATCCCAACTGAGAAGATACGGCGGCAGATTGGAGCTGCAAAAATAACAGATTGGCGCAGGTTCGAGAAGCAGAAGCTTGCACTTCCAATGACATTACGACTAAATAAGTGGTGCGAAGAGATCCGTAATCAGAAACAAAAATTCACCAATTAAATCGCAAAGACTAACGAGACCTTCGAAGTAGACCCACACTTACTCCACCTGTGGGAAGCTAGAAGGACCCTTCACGAAAGGATGGAAGAAACAGAAGCATAATCGGAAACTTAAACTCAGAATTTCAGGGATTACCCGTACAGCCAGGAGTACGCGAACCAGCTAGTGACAACAAACTAGGAAAAATTTCTGTGACACCTGGATGGTACCTGGGCACAGCCAAGCGTGGTGAATACTCAGGGCAATTATAGACCGACAAAAAAACCAAAGGCGAATGCCAAAAGTCCCTGGAAAGGCTACTACACACCCTCCCAGGAACAAACGAAGACATCATTAAGGCTCTATAGCTCAAATGTTACGGGGACTTTACCCGATACCCTATATGAAGAAAATTACAATGGAACCACAAACCAGAGCTAGACGAGCCCATCACGTTTGCAGAAGTCAGAGCGGCTATAGCAAGCTTGCAAGAAAATGCCTGCACGGGCAGATCGGCGGCGGACGTCAAATTTTTTGACGCCGGCCGTCGGGCGTTCGCCGCCCGACGAAGTTCGTCGTTCGGACGCCGGTTATTCGCTACATGTACTCCGGCCTTTTTAAGGCAGTGTGAGCTCATTAGCGGTGCATCACTGCAATGCTTCGCACCTCCCCAGGTTTCACGGTACTGGAGCTGCATTTCGCTCAATGGTTCATTTGACATTTGTGCATAAAATTTAATTCACCGTTCAAACCGAGCCTACGACTTAACTCGTGCTAAGTGTAATAACTAATAAAATCTAAAACCGTAAGAAAGGCGTTCATTACGGCACAATTTTTCTTTTCACGAGCCTTCCTCCGTTTGCAAGATTCTGCAGAACTGTTTTGCCGTGCGTATTACATAACTACATGTCTACTGTTTTTCCCAATAGTTTCACCAAATGTTTATGCTTTCTTGTCCTTGTTCCGTCTCATTTTCTTCTCAAACCTTATCACTCCGGCTCTTTTGATGTTACCGTTCAACTTCTTCACTTCGCAGATTTGCGAAGCTTTTCCTATCCGCGAAGCCTATTTGACGATATACAGAAAGACTGGTTGGGTTTGGTTAGGTTTCAACTGTTTTATGCAGGAATCGTACTGATGTACTTGTCCATCCTGAAAGATTGGCCGCGAACCGGAAGACACGCCTACTGGCATACAAAACGGGACTCAATCGAACCAAATAAATCAAATCAAGGAATCCGTTAAATAGGATGCACCAATCCAAGGACAGTTTGGTGAGCTTAGAGATGCCTCTGGGTGGTAATTATGTGTTGATGTTTTATGTAGGAAGCTATTTTTTCAAAGACAAAATCTTTCTTTGCGAGTTACCACCCCATTTTACGTATGCGGTACGTTTTCTATCTTCTTAACGTGGGCCGATTCCGCAGATGGTGCACTGCAAAAATATGGGCGTATATCTGCTACTGTGACCACTGGTGCCCGTTATGTTCCGAATGCATATGTATAATATTTATTAAATAAACATAATCCAAATTTCCGATGGCAGGATCCGAACAATTGACACGTAGCACAGCGGCCTGATGCTGTAACCACTATAACCTGTAACCCAGCAGGCGGAATATAACATTCTTAAGCATTTCCCGCGTGCGAGCCACGCGGTTGAGGCGAATGGCATGTTTTATTGCAATATGCATTATATAAATACTCCGACGGTGACCTTTCACCGTGGTCGATAGCTACACATAAAACGCTGATTTCTTTAGTTTTGATATCTTGTTCTGAAGAAGATACTCGCATTAACGGTACGCTTTTCCATTGCGTCAGAATTTTGAACACCTAGGTTGGCGAAATATGTCTAGGTGTGTTCGTGTTCTGACTTCGAACAGACAGGGGTACAGACGCAGCTGTATTCTAATGCCTCATATTAGACAGATTTGCTTGCTGGAACGAATTGTAACACAGGAATGCGAACCCTGCTAGCTTGTGTCACGTGGTTGCCATGGCCTGTGGGTTCGGGGTTCTGCAATGATCCACCACGTCCCTCACATCTCGCAAACATGCACCCGCGCTGTTAACTATCAGAACGACACCGAGAAGCTCCAGTAAAACGCTTATCGCACTGAAGTAAGGAGGGCCTGCTTTACGGGTGAGGACCACTCTGCGGTTCAGACGAACGAACAAGCTGCTAGCTGCGTGTGCGTACGCACACTGCAGCTCAACGCTGGGGTCACCCAGACACGACGCTGGGTCACAGTGAGCTAGCATCAAGCGAGCGTATCCGTATATAACCGCGATCTCGTTTGCTTCATTCTCACCCGACGGTGAGGCGCAAACAGCCACGTCACTTCTGGGTCGTGTTACAAATAGTGTGCCAGTTGCGCTCTTTCGTGGTTCAGTTTCGCTTTTCTGGGTGAAAGCGACCGGCATTCAATACGCTGTAAAAGTTAGCACGGTTAACGTTGGTCCGTTTTTCCAAAAGGTTCTGAGCTCCTCGGATAGCACCCTTCAAGTTCTTTCATTGGGATGACCGCATTCATATTGTGCTTAAAATATTCCAATGTTCGAATTTGCACAATATCTCATCAAATTGCTTTGTCGAGTCATATCCGAATGTATCACTGGATGGTAAAGGAAATCAAACCGAAATCATTTTAATTATCTCACTTTTCATTTCTAGAAAATTTCGAACGATATTTTCTGAAACACCCGCTTTAAGCACGGCTATGTCAGCTAGTATATAGCCCCAGGTAAACGAAAATTGCGTCATGAGCGCCAGTTTCTCCCTGGTGCTTGGTAGCCCATGATTCTGAGAAAAAAAGGAAAAATTATGCCTGCTGTTATGGCAACAGTTTTGGTAATGCGCGAGGGAGAGTCGGCCATCCCGTTTGTTTGCAATGCGATCGACTAATTCGCGAATTTCTCGGCAGGCGCAAGAGGAAACTAGCACGAGTTCCGCTTTCTCCAACAGCCTGCACTATTGTAACAGCTGTCATTTTCAGCCTTTTTAATGTAATGACTATTTCGTTCTGCGTGTGGGATTCATGTACTGAAGTAACGCCAGCAGCGCATCTGTGTTTGCTAAAATGTTGCCCCGTTCCTTTATCATACGCGAGTCAGCATGCCATAGCGTGTGGCTGCTGCGTTTCGGCAGGACAATAACAGGCAGGAAATGTGCTTTATTTTGCAATTTTATTAGTATCATTTGTACAGCAGCAGATACAATACACAAAAGAATATTGCAGACCTGAGAATATCGCATCTACAGTACTGCGGCTCAGTCAGCTAAGGCGTTGCGCTGCTGAGCACGAGATCGCGGGATCGAATCCCGGCCGCGGCGGCCGCATTTAGATGGAGGCGAAATGCAAAAACGCCCGTGTGCTTGCGTTGTAGTGCAGGTTAAAGAACCCAGGTGGTCAAATTAATCCGGAGCCCTCCACTACAGCGTGTCTCATAATCAGAACTGGTTTTGGCCCGTGAAACCCTAGAAAAAAAAGAAGTACTAACTGCACAGTCTATAGGCATATATATATATATATATATATATATATATAATATATATATATATAAGGTTTCTTACAATTTCGGAATAGCAAAAGCCCGGTTTTTTTACTTTGCATCAGAACGCAAATGTTTGTCGCAACAGTATCTGATTACTCATGCAAAAAAATATAATTCAATGAAACCGGTTGAAAGACTGAAGACAGCACATTTCGCATACCCAAACACAGACGAGGTGGAGTGGTCCATGCTGGAGCTGTGGTCTGGAAAAAAACGGAAGTAATAAGTTTATGCCTACACACAACTCAATTGCAGAAACAAATTTCAGCACTCTTTCCGTAAAACAGTGGTCTCAATTTATGTACGTCAACTCTTATATTTTGTTGTGGGCTTTACGCTAAAATATAGCACAAAAATTTTACAATCCAAATTCTTATTTTAACTGCTAGTGTATTGAAGTAAAATGTTTGCTAATGCCGCTTTCTCAACAGCTGTGTGAAAGCACTCATCAGTTCCTTACAGCTAAATTAGGTTGATCCCTGAATTTCTTATTGGCATGTCAATAAGGCACTAACTGATTAGTTTGTTCAATATGTTTGTATACTCCGTGTCTTCCAAGTCATGCAGAATGTCCATAACGGGAAGACGATCTTCCAAAGTGGCAAGCCACTGGTCAACGGTCTATAAGCATTTCCTAGTCTAGAATAATTTGTTTTGCGCAGGGGGAGCAATACTTTGCGGGTAACACCGGAGCGCGTGGCTCGCTAAGCGCCGACGTAAGTACCTTCGTACGCATTGCGCGTCAGCGCGACTTCACACGAAGGTAAATTCACTCGTTCTGAACAGGAATTTGAACGTCCGCTTAGTTCTAAGTTCACAGTCGCGAACATCGCACATCACAGATGAATTTTCGACAAAGGAGAACAGACAAGCAGACGTTTTTTCTTTATTTTGTCGACACACAGCATTTCGCTGCGCAACGTTAAATGCGCCTGGCTCCGCACCTGACAACGCGAATAAAACAGCGGTTGCAGTGCTTTTTGTACTATGGCAAGGCTGCTTGAATTGGTTTCCGTACCTTGTGAAGCTCTAGGCCACTTGGAATGTCCAACCAAGAACAGGCAACTACAATGCTCTCTAACTTAGCTCCCTCGTTTGTGCAGCAAGCATTCAAGCATCTTCAGCAAAGATAACTTATCAGTTTTTTATTGCATAAAGTGAACAGCTGCCGCCGAGATATAACGAAACGCAATTTCCCTCAGCGGATAAGCTAGCACTCACTCGTATCAGGAGCTGCTGTCGGTAGGTAGCTCCAATGTATTTACACACCACAGAGAAATGTACCGCGTACGGAATACCCTTCCTTTCGTGTGATAGGCGTTTCGATAAGGTTAGCGGCCATTCGCTAGATAACTGCATAAAAAAATTAGCGCAGCTTGCACTAGTGGTGCAAGGCTGGAGAAAACAGCGGAGCTTATGATCGACTAAACTACAGCCAGGGTCGCTATCCCGACGACGCTGGATACCCAAACACAGACTCTCGCGTTCTAGTTCTCGAAACTCAGGATCTTCGACTCGAGACGCCTCTTCTCGGCTGCAGCTCAGCACGGTATTTCGGATCGGCTCGCCGCCGACGCGCAGATTCTCGCTTGGCGCACGACGCGCTTTATGACGCGGCCTGGTGAAACGTTGACATGTCTGGGCGAAGCGAGGCACATGTGGTTGCTAGGCGGACGCGAAGTGACGTCATGGCCAGACAGAGCAGGTACGCTAAAGCCCCTATATATAAAAAGTAGCGCCATTCTTAGATCTTGCCGCCACCGCGCTCACCCCGGCGTTTCCTCCTCGCCGCCTCCTGTCGCCCCAGCCTCCTCCGCTCCCCCATTGGTCAATCCGTGTCACGTGGAAGCACGCGTTGCGCTTTTGTATATTTTTTCTTCCCAGCGCGCTCCGACTGCCATTCTTGGGCCTGTGCGACGAAAGTGCTGTAGGCACAAACGGATCAAACGTGTTAGGGACAAGAACTTCGTTGTGATGGCATGCTGATGCTCCTTAAGTTGTCGCAACCGACAAGGCGAGGGCAAACGGCTTTTTTTTGTTAACCATCCGGCGTGCGCAAACGCTTGCTGCACACTTGATATTTGCGCCGTCTCGCATCGTCGCGTTGCTACTTCCAAACGGCATTATTAAGACCAGTTACTGACTGACGAAGCAAAATCGCGCCTCAAGAACTTCTCCGCAGGGCGCGATCGAAGTTTTCCTCGGATTTCCTCTGGTAGCGTGTTAGCTGTCGTCTGCCACGGCAGCCCGACGCAGGCGGCGCCACTGTTGACATCACGCCTCGATCGCGCTGGTCGCGCCGAGCGCGATAGTGAAACGGAGGAGGAAGGAAGTGGATGGCGCTACTTTTTATATATAGGGGTTTTGAGGTACGCGTCATAGCAGCTCGGCGCGGCGGTGCGGAGCGGCGGCGAAGCAATGCGCAGCTTCGCCAAGTGGTTGCTAGGCAACGCGCGGTGACATCAACGCCAGGTGCAGTTTCTGCTCTACGCTATACGGGCCAGCCTCCGGTTTAAACAGCTCCGATGTTAAAAGTGTGCTTGCCTTTCATTCTCCCGGAATCGGAAAAAGGGGCCCTGTTATCCCTTCCCGTGATGGCCCACGACATGGCCGCGCAGAACGTCTTGTGGCCTTTCTTCTGATTTTCATACATCACTGGAGTATACTGGCCGATACAGAAACAAAATGTTGCAGCGCACAATAGAAGGCGGATGCGTGCACGTGTGCCAAGTTGCGGAGAGCGGAAGAAGCAGACGAACGGAATGGCAACCGAAACGATAAGAGCGAAAGCACCACCCGTTGGTGCAATAAGCGGAGCCACTAAATAATTATGTAGCATGCCAAAAAAGAAAATAGCCACAAAAACACATTTTATGTTTACTCATAGTTGCATCACTTAACGTTAATGCTATGTAATTTGAAAAGTTAGAGCTACATAGTAAAACGTTACTGAATTTTTCTTTGGCTACCAGTGCCATGGCGACGCTTTATTGCCAATACCGAAACTAGCCCCACTGTCCACCCCCTGCTATAAGCCCGTTCGCTGGTACTTCCATTTGGCGCCAAGTTTTTGTTAAATTTTATAACAATATTCAGCACAAGGCATTACAACCTTCCTTACCACGACATGCAAAACAAATGGTACTTCCACCTCAACAAAAGTCATCGTTATTTACATTTTTTTTAAGCGAAGCTTGTATTGGTTCACAAGTTTCGGTGCCGTTGTAGTCCCGCAAAAACTCACATATGGCGGATACGCGCATTGGATATGCGCGTATGAGCCAGTGATATGAGGGTATAAGCCAGGGACAAGAAAGAAACGAAAGAAGGAAGGAAGGAAGAAATAAATAAAGAGCAGGTGCGGGGAAAGCTGCGCCGGCGCCAGATCACGTGACGCGCGCGACCAATCAGGATTGTTTGGTGTGTCGCGGAAATGGAAAGGAAAGAAAAGGGGGTTGATGCGCGCTCCGCTGGGTTTCCCTCGCCTCAGATCAGTTTTTACGCCAGGATGAGAATGCACGCGTGGTGTGTTTCGCCCAGGAGCAGGCTGCGTTTGAGCAACGGCACAGCCAACTGGCTCGGGAAAGGGCTCACCGTCGACGTGCTGCTTCTAGCGTGAGGGCTTCCGAAGCCCAGGCAAAACATCAGCAGCGTCTTTCCCTCCAGGAACCCGAAAACGGTGGCGCACACCTCGGAAACGCTAGCGCCAACTTATCCGGTGCGACGGCCTGGTTTCAATGCGAGTTCCTCAACCGGAACTTAGGAGCCAGCTGCAGTGCGTGTGATCGGTTGTGGTTCGAGCACAACGTGGTACTCGTCAGCGCAATTCGTTCCGAGAAACACCGAAGAAACACACAAGCTTCGCTTAGCACCATTTCCTCGACAGGGGATGGGCTGCCGATTTTTTAATGAGAATATTTTCATATATGTTGTGTGGTTATATGCTTCATTTAATCTTGTCATATTGTGGTTTCATTTTCTCAATATTACATTATGCAGCTGAGCCCCCATCCAATCAACTTAAATTTGCTGGGTTCTATGTCATTTCTCTTTACTGAATTTTGGGGAATCAGCACTGCAATATTTGAGGAGTATGAACACTAAAATAATTGAGGAACAGGTAGGCAAGCAAACAAGATGGCAGCCTGTAGTGAGAGAACATGTTTCTTTCGTAGTTAATGACCTTAGAGTTGAAGTACACGGGGCAAAATGCTGTGTATTTTTTCTCCCAACGAGAGCTTTGCTTTTTTACTTCTACGTTTATCATGTGCCATTGGTATCAATATTTATGTGAGCAGTGGCGTCATTCATGATACCTCCCAGCATCATGAACGCAAATGACAGATAGAAGCAGGAATGAATGATTGGACTGAGTCTGCATTGGGACCTCTGCAGTATTTGCCTATACATTACAGATATACCAAAATATAGTTACAGTACAGAAATAATTATTCGTTTCCCGACCCATCACTTCTTAAAAATTGATTTTCGGAGATACCATCAGCAACATTGTTACGGCACAAAATAAAAGTGAAGCTGGCTGCCATGTAGGGCCCCGCAACAATAACTGCAGCTGCTTGTAAAGGTGAGACCTTCAAACTGCTACAATTGCAGCGTCACTATGACATTCTGCTGGGAATATCCTCTTCCAGAGTGACGCTGCGTTCGGTCACCAACTTCCGATGGCTGCACGATTTTTCCTTGATTCCCTGAAAAAATAATCTTCAGCTCATATCCGAGGGTTCCCAGCGATATTGCACCGATCAGTGCATATAGCTGTTGTCGGCATCGCACTATCAAATGCCGGAAGAATTTAGTTCTAAATATGCAAGTTACTCGGACAAAAAAAAAAAACGACGGCCTCTATTTAGGAAAATGTTGAAGGCCTAGTGCAAGTTACGGATACTCACCTCTGAATGCTGTGGGTCTGGTGAGGCCAGCGTTCAATGGCATGACGTTGGTACACCCGAAACACTGAGAAAATGTATCCTTCATGCCCGCCTTTCATGGAACACATTTCAGATTTGCGCTGACTTGCAAATCCGCACAAATCCTATGTGAATATTTACCTCCGCCGCACGGTGCACACAACTGCGTACTTACGGAAGACCAGTCAGTCTCAATCGACTCATTTGATAGCAAAAAAAAAAAAAAAACGAAGATAAACTCCCCTCGAACGTCTGTCTACCTTATTAGCCACTTGTTCTCAAGTTCATCCCACATATCTCCAGCAGAAGAAAATGTTATCGAAATTCCGTTCTGAAAAATACCGTTCTTATCGGTGGCTTTTAACACGCAGCGCCAGAGTGGTCGGCGGGCTGCGGGTTCCTATAGTTCCTAATGGGACCGCAGTGGGCTCCAGTTTTTCAAAAGAAATATTAATTTTTCAGGGTGTAATATTGCATACTAAGTGTTTGCGTATAGTTTTGAAGCGGCAGCCTTCGAGCTTAAATTAGCTTCTGTAAGGGAGTGGAAAAGTGGGCACTGGCCGACAAATTTTGATAATTAGCGAAGAGCTTATTTCGGGAACACGGCAAAATAGAAAGAGAATAGTTTCAAGTTATCGCGTCCCTGTACTTCACTTAATTGCGCATCATTCGTCCATTTGCGGCAATAACGAACTTGGGACAGCGTTGAGCCATCATAGCTAGGAAGGGCCGATTGATTCCACTTAATTTCGTCGTGGCGAGCTGGCCAGTTAAACGGCACGAGTGGTTGAATACATCGCGAATAAACTTAGGATGGCTCCTGCACACCTGCGGTCAGGATTTGGAACGCTATCAAAACTGCTGCGTCGGCAGTGGGTAGAAGTTGCCTTCACTAACTCCTTAAACTATCGCATTGGAATGGCGGACTCGCCCATCTGCGCGAAGTGCAAGTGTGGAGAGTCCATCTATCATCTTCTGTGCCACTGTTCTCGCTTCGACAAACAACGCCAGACTCTCCAGTGTGCCTTAAATAGACTGGACGATAGGCCATTGAACGAAGCAGAGGTCTCGATATTCTGGCCTCACAGCTCATCAGCCCAGAAAGTCATTCGAGCTCTTCTACACTAGCCGAAGCCGACAAACTTAAGTGCACGACTTAAATATGCTGCACTGTTCTTAGTGCATGTGAAAGTGGGATCAAGACTCGCGTCTTCTCTTTTCCTTTCTTTCACTCCTCCATCTCCCTCCCCATGTGTATTGTAGCATACTGGACAAAGTCTGGTATAACTTCCCTGCTTTTCCTTCCTCCCTTCTCTCTCTCTGTAATGCTGTATTCTAGGTTAAATAAGGAGATTTTGACTGAGCTGTGTGCTAACGTGCTGAAGCTACACTTTGTTTTAAATGAACTAGCTATACCAGTTTCTCCGCTGTGCTGCAAATACATGCAACGTTACGTATCAGGCGTTGCGTATCTCAACTGCTTCATTTACGCTCACGTCGCACGGAAAATATTCGCTAAGAAATGAAGAAATGTGGCAAAATACTCAGCGTCAAGAAGAATATTTAGTAACAAAGAAAACAAACAGTCGAAAATGCAGTTTTAATTCAAATTTTAATGCACAAGCTCTAAGCCAGTGCCCAGTCTTTTCGAGAGGAGACGCAGCAGAAGTGGGTAAAGTTGTTTATGGTATGTTAATGTGTTTTCCTCATGCGCGTCACATTTATTGTTTCAAGGCGACGCGACACGATAACGCCTGTGTCGGCAAAGGCAGTGCAGGCCTAACAATGCTACCGTTCGAGGGTGCCGCTGGTATGTACTTTTCGGATGGAGGTAGATTGTGAACAGAGAAAGTGAGGGGACGAATCACCGTACATAGCGAATGAGTCCACTGACGAGTAATATAACAAGAAGATGCTCGTGGCAGGGGTTGCTATGATAGCGCTTTGGTTGGCAATCATGAAGTTTGGCATGGGCTCACAGAGGTGTGTTTTGTTCTCGATAGTGCGTTTCATTAGCTAGTTTCATTTTACGATTCCAAATAACTAAATATGACAGTACAGAGAAGCAAGCACGACTCTGACAAAAATAAAACGTATGTTTACAGGATGTTGTTCGGAGGGTTTATTAACGATACACAGGGTGGTCGATTATCTGCAAGGAATTTTCAGAGCGGATGTTCCTGCGCACCTCTTGTTTCATAAGTACTGTCTGTCACAAGTACAAGGGGCACGACACCGCTGCCAAAATTGTGCACTTACCGGTTCTGCTTACACAGGTTACGCTCCTTCTCGGTTCTGGATCCTGGCCTTCTGAATGGCATCCCTGCACTCCGCTGTACGGGCTGACGCTGCCGGTTTCGACAAGTTTCAATTCGCCTCGCGCTACCGATTCCAGCCAGCCAGTCTAGCAACGAGGATCGTCGACGGCTACCATCCAAGATAGCGGCGAGATAACGGCTGCATCAAACTACCGCAGTTGGCCACGACACCACTGCCAAAATGGTGCGCTTACCGGTTCAGCTTACACAGGTTAGTTATTTTAATGGTGCCTTACGCCTCAAGTCCGCTGACCATTGTTTAATTGCGGTGTCGTGCCCACCCTATATTTTTGACGCTACTAAGAGAGTACTGTTGATTCCGTCTCTGCTGCATCGCAGTTTGTTTGACCTGTTGCTTTGCATTGCCGGGGATGTTGAAATGAATCCAGGTCCCGGTACTGGTGATCTGTCGCGTTCACTTGCTTCCGTTATGGAGACAGTGTGCAGGATAGAAGAAGGACAGGGCGCTATACTGCGTGAACTTCAGGGCGTAAATAAAAACAAGAAGCCACTGAGTGTGAAATCAAGCGCTTGAGTGAAAGGGTTAGGACACTGGAGGCGACTTGCCCTCCGCTCGCATCTACTGAAATGGCGTCCACTGCCTCTAATGTTTGTGACATCACCAATCAGTTAAAAACATAACGTCACGGTGCGAAGATAACGAAAACAGAATGCGACGTTCCAATATCATTTTCTTTGGTATTGAAGATGACGAGAAGGAAGACTGGATGGCATCTGTATTGAAAGTTCAAAATTTCTGTTCCCAAAAGCTTGACCTTGCGCTGACTAGTCCGCAATTCGATAGGGCACATAGATATGGTCGTTTTGGTCCAAATAAGTGTCAGCCTATTATAGCAAAGACGACTTCCTTCAAAGACAAGCAAAGCATTCTGGGCTCTGCCCGAAAACTAAAGGGCTCTATACTTTCAATAAAAGAAGACTTTTCGCTTTCGACAAGACAGGCCACAAAAAAAGTTACTAGAATTCGCCAGGGCACAAGCTAAACCTTTTAAGTTACCGGTCGATAAGCTCCAAATCGATAAAGCGACATATGTTTTTGACTCATCAAATAACTCTGCTGTTTTATCTACACGATACCTAGGCCGAAGGGGGAACACGCGCGTTTGCCAACAACCTTCCAAACCTGCCATCGTTCTTTCACTATCATTCACTAACATAAGTATTCTGCCTAAGTGTGATCAGGTCCTTCATTTCTTGATGACAGCCAATCAGACGTCCTAACGTTGACAGAGACTTGGTTGCACCCCAATATCAGAAACAATGAAATACTGTTTCATAGAGCTTACACCATTTATCGACGTGATCGTACACAGAAAAGCAGCGGAGGGGCACTGCTAGCCAATAAATAAGTCCCATCTATAAGCATTGACACAAATTCTAATCTAGAAATAATATGGGCTACTTGCAGGGCTCACGCTGGTAATTAACCCACTAATAGGCGTTTCTTATCGTCCACCTGACGCAAGTCATTTGTTCGTAGAGGACTTACGAAACAGTATCTCTGCCGCAACCTAGAGCTGTCCTACAGATCACGTTTATCTTTTCGGAGATTTTTATTTTCCAAACATGGACTCAAACGATTTGTCATCGCCCTCATACTTCAACAGAATTCGTCAATCTGTCTTTTATTTTAACTTTTCGCAGGTGGTAAATGAACCTACACGTGTCACTAATATTCTAGATTTAGTGCTAACCATAGTTCCTGATACGATAGGCCCAATGGACCTTTTTCCAGTAAGGGACCCCTCTAGCGGCCGCCACTTCAACTAAATTTGACGGGCAAAACACACGCTCCCGCCGCTTCTCGCCTCTACGCAGAGCATGGTAGCATTTGACCAAGTAGTCTCTCGCGACGGCCATCCCTGCTTTTTATTGCGATAGCAATTATATAGACACTTCAACCGGATTTCTGCCGTCGCCGTCGCCGTGAGGTTCCGTATAGATAAAATCTTCGCCGCGCGCTATCACGGAGAGCGAACGCACTTAATCTCCCACGCGCAAGCAAGGAAGCGGAAAGCCAGCGCCGGAGGGAGCAGGCGGGGGCACTTTTCTGCCAACAACCGCGCTCGTCGCTCGTCCGCACAGTCTCTTATCTCTCCCACGCGGAAGCAAGGAAGCGGGAAGCCAGCGCCGGAGGGAGCGGGGGGGGGGGGGGGGTGCACTTCTACGCTGCCAACAACCGCGCTCGTCGTTCGGTCGACCGCACCGTCTCTTATCTGCACACGGCTCTGACCTTTATGCGCCGTGCATTCGCCGCTCAGTTTCCGTTGAAGCGATACACCGCACGTACCTTCGCCCGCTGCGCGGCGTATGCGCTCGCTGCCAGCGTTTTGACAGTCGTTGGCTGCAGTCATTCAGTGTGATCTCTTCATGTTCGTTTGTGCGCGCTCACACCACGCTTGTTCATTCAGTTAGTAATAGTCGGGCCACATTTTCCAACGCACGCTACACATGCAATGCTGCCCAGATCGGCAGTGCAGCACTACAGGTGTGTCCCTTCGCACGCGCTGCCCACGGTAAGCGCTTCTCAGCAACACCACCGTTTCACACGCGCCTTCTCGTGGTCATCGAGTCTCTCTTCATGTCGGTCTACTTACGCCGCAGCACACCTGCTTACTTAATCAGCTCATCTTTACTACAATTCATATTGCTACCAAGGCCGCTCACCTTACTTCGTATGACATTGCTGTGTTGCTATCGCATTCATTGCTTCGCCCTTAGGGCGAAACTGTGACATTTTTTGTCGCTTGTGTTGTTGAAGTAGCTTCTCACCGTCCTGCTCTAGCGCGCGCGTATTTGCTCATGTGTAATAATAACACATTTTACATTTACCGACGCGACGGCAACATGCTAATACGACGTGCAGGCCACTTGTAACCAAGATTTGAGAGATGCGCCGGCCTTTATTCTTCAGCAGCTTGGTCAGTACTTTAATTGAAGTGTCGAAGGCATGTGTGAGTGTCAAACACACCATGGCAGGACTTTCTTCAGGATAAACTCGACCGTCGTTTGGAGTGGCTCGACTTGGAGGAGGCGGTCAACATACGCATGCAACTACGTGCTTGCCCTCAAGAGCGGACATGCAAGCAGCTCACCATAATGAACAAACAACGTGCAAAACTTTGGCACACGTACTGCGAGTGTACTGCAGGGCAAGTGTTGTTTTATCTCGAGATATATGTGTCGTATATGGCATGGTAGTGGGCACTAAGTAGACTCAACACAGTACGGGGGGTTAAGCAGAAGGGAAGTGGACGCAACACGTTGTTTTGTCAGGCGCGTAAAGCTTCATTTGCCTGCAAAAAGTAAGACTCGCGGGTTTTGTATAATGCGACACCGCGAGTGTCGCTTTGGCCTCGCACGATGCATTCTGATCGGCTGTGTGGCGAGATTCTTCTTTTCGTTTGGCCCCACGTAACCGTACAGCTATTTCCACCTGCATGCGGTAACACGTTCTTAAGCCAATGGTAATATCCGTGCGGTATACATACCCGTACATTAAAACATCGCCGTGACTTCTGAGTCAGTCGTAGGCCGAGAAGTGCAATAATCACAGCGCTAGTGTCATGCTGTTCGCAGGCTTAATTTTTGCCTCACATAGCAAAAATCGCGTGACAACTCACTGATAACATAAGATTTTTTCTTTGGAATTTGACCGTGCGCTCCACTCCGGTCACCA
Source organism: Dermacentor silvarum (assembly GCF_013339745.2). Lineage (NCBI taxonomy): Eukaryota > Metazoa > Arthropoda > Arachnida > Ixodida > Ixodidae > Dermacentor > Dermacentor silvarum. The sequence continues at coordinate 62,557,170 of NC_051159.1, read as the reverse complement.
TTCCACGCCGGTTTGTGCAATCGACAGTACAGCAAGTGCCCGGCATGAGATTCGTCGCAAACGCTGAACCTATCGCTCGAGCGTTAGTTCACAGAGTCGTTTTCATCGACAAAAGTGCTTGCAGTCTTTCCCACTAACTGCTAAGTGTTTCCTTTAACGAATATCCTCGCCCAGAACACGAGAAAAATTATTGTTCAGCCCCTCAAGCTCAGGAAATTGCCGCGGATCATGCAAGGGTTCACGCACTCACTTCGCACACCTGCCCTGCGATAATGTCGGCGCGGCGTGGAATGCAGCTGGGGTGAGGGTACGCGCATGCGCATAGCTGAATTGGAAACAGGTCCATTGAGCACTGTGATGGTTTTAGTGACCACAGTCTCCTTCAACTGACTATCCTCAAACCAGTACCAAGCATGGGATCTATAGCTAATAAATTTTTTCGTAACTACAATAAAGCCGACTATAACAGCATGAACCAGGAATTGGCAGCGTTTTTCCATCAGTATTTTATACCATCTTTAACGTTGCAGTCTGTGGATGAAAACTGGCTGGCTTTCAAGAATAAGATGTTAGATTTACTTGACAAGTATGTGCCTCTTATTCCCATTTCACATGATAACAAAAATCCTTGGTTCAACTCGTCACTGCGCAGATTACGAAACAAAAAGAAACGGTTTTATGCAGCTGCGAAGCGTTCACCCAGCCAATCTTCCTAGGACAAAGACAAGGCATGCCTGAACGAATATTCTTCAACTAAATGTGCAGCTAAATACAAGTACAACTCGTGTAACCTTCCCTCCCTTTTACACTCAAACCTAAGAAAGTTTTGGAAACCATGTCGCCTGACAGTACACCGCAGCAAATTTGTCTCCTCAATGATAAGAACATTCCTTTAACGGACGAGCAGTGCTCATCTGAGTTCAACAATTTTTTTTTTCATCAGTATGCATGAAGGAGGATTGTCTCAACGTGCTCTTGGCTCCGTAACTAGATCATCCATATATCGAACCCATAACGGTCTCTGCTGAAGGCATTGCATGTCTTATAAATAACCTCAATCTATCTTCTTCAGCCGGTATAGATAATCTGAACGCTAAAATATTAAAAAATACCCTACCCCTATCTAGTGAAATTTTGTGCTACATATTTAGGCAATCCTTGTCGACCGGTCAATCACCTAAATCTGGAAGATGGCTAAGGTGATTCCAGTATTCGAAGCAGGAAGAAAAAAAGTACCAGATAACTACCGCCCTATTTCCTTAACATGCATTTATTTATTTATACTTAATAATAGCCCCTCCCCTCCGTAATGCTTACAATGAAGCATCACTGAGGGGAGGGGCTAAAGATACAGATGACTATACAAAAAGGAGAGAGGAAAACAAGAATACTAATCAGATGACAATTCATGGTACAATGTAAAAATAACGCAAGAAGGAGCGACACAATAAGCATATTACGGTAACAAAAAGTTATTTATAGAAATAAAAACCGATAACTTCGGTAATACAGATGAAATATAAATGCGTGGTATATAGGTCAAAGTTAGAGTGAGACAATAAGCACATAATGTTAGAAAATAAAGCATAATACAAAGCATACTGTTTGTAGACTAGGCGGATAAGAAAATAGAAATAACTTATACACAATATTGATCAGGAGAAAACGGAACTTATTCGCTATACATTCACATCAAGTCATACTAGATAACGTTAGTAAGTGCTTTCCGGAAGTCATCGGTGTTAGTTATATAGACTAGTGGATCCGGTAGGTGATTCCATTCCTGGCATGATTTTGGAAGAAATGAATTACCCCAGGAAGACGTTTTGTGGGATGGGATGTTCACCTTATGACGATGGTCCAAGCGTGCAGAATTAAACAGGCTGTTTCTATAAAGCATGACTTGAGTGTGGGAATTAAATGGTATATTTTGTGGAACAGACAAAGGCGAGTGATTTTTCTGCGTTTAAAGAGGAGAGATATGTTTAGGGCAAGTTTTATGCTAGTTACGCTTGCTGTGCGCTGGTAATTGTTAAGAATAAAACGAACCGACCGATTCTGCACAGCTTCTAAGCTGTTAATTAATGTTAATTGATGAGGGTCCCATATAGATGATGCATACTCTAGGTTAGGCCGAATGTAGGTGACATACAACTGTTTTTTCAGGGGAGAAGGTGTGAGTGCAAAATATCGTTTTAAATAGCCCAGCATGCGGTTAGCTTTTGATGTAATGTGTTGGATATGTCGTTTCAATGAGAGATTATTTGTAATGTGCACTCCGAGGTATTTATAACACGATACTGCTTTGAGTGGGATGCTGTTAAGATGGTAGTTAGAAAAAAATACTTTGCTACCTGAGATTCTCATGAATTTACATTCATGAATGCTCATGAATTTTGAGGTGTTAAGATTCATGTGCCAGTCGGAGCACCAGGTTGTAACGTTATCAAGGTCTGATTGTAATTTAACCACATCAGAATCATTAGTTATTTTAACACGAAAGTGTTTTATGCCGGGGTCCACCAAGACTTCACTGACGTATTTCCGTCACGGAAATACGTCACACGAACATACACGAACATAATACAAAGAAAGAAACCAGAAGAAAAAGTTCCACAAACATGCAAAATTTGGAAATCGAACCCACGACCTCTCGGTCGCGACGATAGATCGCCGAGCGTTTAACCCATTGCGCCACAAACGCATTTGCAGAGAGCTACACAGACGCGCCTTATATATCTAACACTCCTCCGTGTACCCGCGCTCTTGCTCGGGGCGGTGCCGCCGCCTACGAGCAGAAAAGAGAAGTACTGCATTATGACACTAACGCGCACCGACAGTGAACGCTTCGGTGGTCTCAGCACTACGACGCCTCGATGCCAGCATTCGAAGGGACGCTGGCATCAAGAAGCACTACCAACGCGTTCTCGCAGAAGCACTACTAGGTGGCGTTCACCGTACTCAGCACAGCGGAGCGTGGCCTCCGCAATTAGCTCTGAAAATGTTTCTGAAGTTGATCGCGGAGGCTGCAATTACGACGCGCCGTACGCGCTGATTTGACTCGGTGACGATTCAGTTACGTGCTTTGTCTTGCGCGTTGTATTAGTGTGTCAGTTACGTGCTTCGTCTTTCGCGTTGTGCTAGCGTGTGCAGCGTAGTGCAGCTTCCGTATGCACGACGGTTGCTCATGGTCATCGACGTTGGTAGTCGTGATGGAGGAGACGTGCCACCAGGCGTCAGCATGGGTGCATCAACGCCTAAGGGCGCTTTAGCCACAAAACACCAATAGACATTATATATCAATGTGCAATAAACATTACACTACTTCTGTGAAGACACGTTTCACTTTCGTGTTCTATACCGATTCCTATATAAGAGGGATCAACCACATTTTTTTCGGTAAATTACGCAATCGTCGGCAAATAAACAAACAGAACTAGTGATTTGATTAGGCAAGTCGTTAATATAAATGAGGAAGAGTAAATGCGCCAATACAGAGCCTTGAGGTACACCCGATTCTACTGGTACCTCTGGTGAGTCATTGTCATTGATGGTAACAATTTCATGTAAGTTGCTGGAACATATAATCGCATCGCGCTTCTACAGCCACCAGGTGTCTAATGATTTCCTTTTCATTAATCAACATGGCTTTAGAAAAAATCTTTCCTGTGATACGCAATTGCTTGAGTTTACAACCGACTTGCACTTTAACATGGACAATAACTTACAAACTGACAGCATTTTCCTTGATTTTTAAAGCTTTTGACCGTGTTGCTCAATGCAGGCTGTTTTCAAAATTAAATTCCCTTGGACTGGACTCTGCTACTTTATCTTGGACCTTAAATTTTTTATCATTTCGTCAACAATTTACTGTTATTAATAACCGTGCTTCTTCTCTGGCTGATGTCACTTCAGGAGTCCCTCAGGGAAGCATCCTGGGCCCCCTACTTTTCCTAATTTACAGAAATGATCTGCCCAATAACATTTCTTCAAGTATAAGACTATTGGCTGATGATTGTATCGTTTACAGAAAAATAAGTTCTTCAGAAGATCACGTTATTCTGCAAAATGACATTCACCTAATAAGTACGTGGTGTAGTAAATGGCAAATTGTTCTAAACTCGGGCAAATGCAGATTAGTTACGTTCAGTCGCAAAAAATCCAACTCAGATTTTTCCTACTATAATAACAACTCTGCCATAAATCGTGTTCAGTCATACAAGTATCTAGGAATACACCTGACTCAAAACCTTTCATGCCCCCCCCCCCCCCACATTACTGATATCTGCGCTAAAGCGTCCAAAACACTTGGCTACACTAGACGCAACCTGCGTAAAACGCCACCTAACATTCGCAAGTTGGCATACCTAACGTTCATTCGCCCACAGTTGGAATTCGCGTCATCGATCTGGGGTGGTATTCTGTAAGAGTCTACCTAGTGGACTGTCCATTTCGGCGACCGTTGATTCTCTGCTACTGGACGTGCAGGAAGGAGACCGGCTGGCACCTGCCTGCACGTCAAGCAGCAGCGAATCAACGGTCGCCGAAATGGACAGTCCACTAGGTAGACTCTTACAGAATACCGCCCCTGGTGCCCCACCAAGATTACTTATTCTCTAACTTAGAATGCGTACAAAACCGGGCTGCCCGGGTCATATCTGGAAATTATGACCGCAAGTCTAGCATAACAAAAATTAAACTTGAGAATTCACTGCACCCTCTTCAAATTCGTCGTTCTGCTTCCCTTTTATTATGGTTTCTTCATGGATACATTAACCACACCAGGCCACCTGTCTTACCCTTGGAAACTCCAATGCGCCTGTCTCGACGGCTCCATAATCACGTTAGCATCAAGCGCATCTTTGATAAAACGCAAGCGTTTAAGTCATGAGCGTTGCCGCGTGCCATTTCACTTTGGAATGATCTTCCTGGCGATATCGCCTCCATTACAGATAGCCGAGCATTCCATAGCCGTCTGCATGAACATTTCATGCCTGCGTTGTAACTGTTAAATACTTGTCGAATACCATATTTACTTGTATCGGACATGTTCTCGCCTGTTTTTCTTTTTCCTTGTTGAAATTAATTTTATGTTAAGCATTGTATAAGTTGTTTTAATCGATCTGTATTCTCAATTGAGAAGGAGCAATGTGATTCTAATAAGCACTTTTATTACACACTTTAGCTCATGTTCCTATTTTTATTTTTGATACGTGTTATGACGCCTTGTAATTCCACGGTCACTTTGCTATTTACCGCACATATCTACATAATTTTTTCTGTATTTGTCACCATATATGTTAAGTTATAATTAACCATGTAACGCCCCCCTTACACTATGCTCCAATGAGGAGCCTGTAAGGTACTGTGAATAAATAAGATTAGCGTATTGAGGCATTTTGTTACTCATGGCATACTAGCTGAAAAGATTGGGTAATGGACAAAAATAAAAAGGCATACGGATATTCTGTTGGAAAGCTAAAATACACCAGCCACATTGTACGCAATCGAACGCTCTCCCTCATATCGGTAATAAGAGCCACACATCGAAATGAAGAAAGCGCTAAACATGGGAAGCTTAATCGCGCTAGTTGCCTAAATTAGGAAAATAGTAAATCTAAATAAAAAAATTCATGTGAGAGTTTTCGATGTATCTTGCTTCAACACGCAAACCATGCCATGTACCATCCTGAACAGAGCGCCAATATTTTGTGTTATGCTATGCACAGGTTTCCCCGGTGTTCTCGTGTTGAACAAACGTACAGTTTCGGTGCATTTGCCCTTAGAAACCGTGGTCTTTCGTATCGGTCACTCTGCTCTTTAACAGGAGCACATATAACGCTACATTTACTAGTCATCACTATCTTATACATGTCACCAAAATAAATGACATATGCGGAGTACGAAAGATCTCATCATTTGAAGTAAAATAACATCAAAATGTAAGGTTTCCCTCCACTTTATTAGAGCACCTTTTTTGAAGCGAAATATATCAGTCCGCAAGTCTTCGCATGCAAGTGTACGCTCGTCGCACAGCGTTATGACGGTATCAATACTCCTGCTGTCCTTACTTTGTAATTTTGGTTTATCATTGGCTATCAGAGGTACGTGTGATTTCGTTTTAATAACTACTTCCGTTGATCCCTGGCTTTATAAAACAGGGAATTTGATCTTTTTTCATGATTCAGCCTTCGTTGCATTAGCTGCACTGCGGCAAAGAAATGGCCATTTAAAATTTGTGATCATCAGCTTTCAACAATCAATCTGTTCGGCTGGTTGTTAGGTGGTATTTCTAAGTGGCACTTAATCGTAAAATAAAACACATTAGAAGTAAGACTATCATTTCAGTTAGATTGTTTTGACTTTTTCCTGCTGCTTAAATACGAAAACACAGATATAAATAAACAGTTGGTATTTGTGCATTGTATGTCTTATCAAGTGTTTCTATCACTGTTCTTTCACTTTGCTATGAATCAGCTTAGTCTAGAAACAAAGAAACATACATTAACTGTGGGGACGTTCATTCCTATAAAGTATGACATTTCTTACAGCCATGCATGCATTGTGAGTGTACAACCATTACAACTCTCCATATTCATGGTTAATTCGAGAGAGTTACGTCAGCCTTGAAAACCTTTGATTAACACCATCCCAAAATTTTCTGTGGTGAATTATGTTCTTACGCTACGCACGCAATCTCTTTCAACGCAACAGCCAGTTAATTCAAGTACCGAAAACAGTAGCCTTCCTTAAGTGAATTCACAACTGAATTACAGGCCAATAAAGCCATTCACCTTGCAAATGCGCATTGCTACCATATTTCTTTAGCGTTTGTATCGGTTTTTCTACAGCGGTTATTTCAAACCCTCAAGGTTCCATTATCTGTTATGCAAATGGAACAACATTGCTGATTTCAAGCAAGGTAAAAAATATGCGGATCCCACGAACTGTGGAAATTTAACAATATTTAGAAAGATTGACGATATTGACGATATTTAACGATATTGTTGAATATGCGTACAATAGGCATTTCAAAATCCTGACTGGCAGGTTACCACTGTCGTTGAAAAGAAAAGTGTACAATCATTACATTCTACCGGTGTAACATATGGGGCAGAAACTTGGAGGTTAACAAAGCAGCTCGAGAAGAAGTTAAAGATCGTACAAAGAGCGATGGAACGAAATATGTTAGGCCTAACGTTAAGAGACAGGAAGAGAGCGGTGTGGACCAGAACAAACGGGGATGCCCGATATTCTAGTTGACATGAAGCGGAAAATGTGGAGCTGGGCAGCCCATGTAATGCGTAGGATGGATAACCGGTGGACATTAGGTTTTGAGAATGGATACCAAGAGAAGGGAAGCGCAGTCGAGGATGGCAGAAAACTAGGTGGAGTAATGAAGTTAGGAAATTCACAGGCGCAAGTTGGAATCAGCTAGCGCAAGACAGGGGTAATTGGAGATCGGAGGAAAAGGTCTTCGTCCTGCAGTGGACATAAATATAGGCTGATGATGATGATGCGTAGAAAAGCGCTTACTTCTCATGAAATCTGTGTGATATGCATGCATATCCTACATTTCTCGTACAATTATCATACAAAATTGTCAGTAGGGTTGTCCTGCACCAGCTTTACCAACAGACAATAGCCACATCCAACCTGCGCATTTTTAACCACTATGAACAGTGCAATACTAAGCAAAGTCTTCCAAAGTCTTCCGTTCTGTGACGCCTACAGGGAAACCACAAACATTGTTATCGTTTTCAATCCTTGGGCTTCAGTTGAAACCGCCGTCTCTTTTTTTTGTGTACAACACTGTAATTTGCTATATATATATATATATATATATATATATATATATATATATATATATACCGGGTGTTTCAGCGATCACTTTGAACAATTCTTAAACAATTTTAGCTCATGAACTGGTCTACTCCAAAAGGCGGACATTACTTGCACGAAAAATTGCAATACATAATCTAATTAATAACAAAAATTCACTAATTAAGTTTTTCACTAATTACCTGATGGCCCATATTGCAATTTCCAAATTGTAGCCGTGGAGTTCGCAAGACGAATCCACTTGGAATGAAATCTCGGGATGACACCAGTTTTTAATATAAATTCCAGAACTTTGCAGACAAATGAATTGGCGTTCAGTTAGTTGCTTAACAAAACTTCGCTTTATACATTGAAGCACAAAATTAACAGGAACGCCAATGCATTTCTCCGCAAAGTTCGGGAATTATTATCTCGAAACTGGTGTCATCCTGGGAATTCATTCCAAGTGGATCCGCCTTGCGAACTCCGCGGCTACAATTTGTAAATTGCAATACGGGCCATCAGGTAATTAGTTAAAAATTATTTTGTGAATTTTTGTTAATTATTGATTATGCAGTGCAATTTTTGTGCAAGTAATGTACGCCCCTTCGAGTAGACCACATCATTAGCTAGAATTGGGCTATCGCCCCAGGCAAGCTTAAATAAATTTTGCAAGTGTTCGCTGAAACACCCTGTATATATATATATATATATATATATATATATATATATATATATATATATATATGTGTGTGTGTGTGTGTGTGTGTTGTATAACGCTACTGAAAGTTAGCACAACAAGCGAGTTGCCTGCCTGATGCCCCGCAAGTATTCGGCAGAACTTACCAGTTGCGCGATCACTTCAGAGCCGGCAGCACCTCATTTTTGACACCACACACCCTAAGCGCTGTAAATGTCCAGATATTTTAGTGTGTAAAAGAACGTGAGTATAGCCGTATATTTGACGGCCAACGCGTCGTGTGATTTTGCTTTACGAAAATTTTTTATGGGGGTCTCGAAATGTCAGCCACAGCCCCTCCGTTGTTGTCCTTAATAAGAAACCAATGAATCAAAAACCACTTTAGGAGCACCACGTTTGGTGACTTTATTGTACACAGCGTGCTTGAACTTGATAAGCAAAATGTCTCATACTGGTGTTAGTGTTTCAGCTATCCCTGTTTACTCAAAAATTTGTTTTCCCATTCTTTGAAACAGACTATGGTATTGTCTATCCAACCTTGTTTAGCGCACGAGGATCTGGCGAAGATAAAGTTTTGAGAATAAACGAGCATATGACTCTCAATCTGAAAAAGAGCAAAGTATTCTCTGACGACTTCATGTTCATATCTGAAGAAAATGGTGAACGAATACATCTCCCTGTAAGTGCATATACTCTTTCCTAGTCCTAGCAAATGTTTAGTAAAGTTCAGGCTCTGCTCTTCACAGTTTCTGCATCACAACCTTTATTTCTTTGCAGATGCGGAAAGACATTTACGAGAAAGATTTGTATCATGACGCGGAACTGATGGCTTCACTTATGGTTCGAACAGATGACGGTGTCAGCGTGGTAAGGACCGCTTACTGCTGATAAAGATGTTAAAGTGTAGGTAAAAACGAAAACAATATATACTCTTTCGATCGGCTCATTTTGCCTATATCTTTCATCTTTTATACGACACTGTTAGTAACTAAATAGGGCGCTTTTTATGTATGTATGTCCTCTATCTAACGGGGGATGAGAAGTCGACTATCATGGTGGATTTGATAGAATGATGGAGTCACTTTTTTCGTGAAAACAAGCTGAAAATGTCGGTATAGCCGTATATTTGACGGGACAATGCATCGTCACACTTTGCTTTATGAAGATTTTTCATAAACCTATTGACTAACTCCATTGCAGTGACACGCTGAATACTAGGCACTAATAATGAACTCTGTTTATGATATTGGAATATAGAACTTCCAAGATGTTTAAAATATTTATATGAAACATTTTATTTCATACCCATTTTAAATTTGTTTGGCTTGTTTCGAGCCTTCCGAAATAACGCAATATATTTTATCTGTGATCCTACTTTCTAAAAAATTGTCTGCACTGCCGGATGAAACGCTGACATTTTTTTGAATACAAATGTAATATTAAATACGAAATTTTTCAACAATACATATTTATGGTGGTTCGGTACGTATGAAAGAAGCTGGGCAACGACCTACAGAAAAATGATTTCGGAAGGTTCAGCGGTTGGAAATGAAATGGTCCTTCTTTCACAGAAACATGGTTCTAAAGAAAACAGAATTAAAATTTTTCGGTACAGGGAAGATAGCCCAGAAATCTCCTCAAAAGTAATACCCACCTTTTTTTTTGTTTGTTGTGATTACCTCTAAAAAATCTTTCAATTTTCTTTGATTATCTTTTGCTCTTACTTTCGGTAGAAAGCCGAAAGTCTGCCTTGTAATTTCTTTCGCTTACCGTCCTGCTTAGTACCGTCTCATAAAACACTCATGTTTCAGCACCAAGGCCTAAAATACACTCTTTTTTGCAATGTTTCCATACTTGCCAGAACGAATAGTGCCCTATATAGCACTTCTTACAATGAATGCTCTGTAAGTGACGTTATTCGTAGACTCGTTCGTGTTGCACGTCCACACGTATAGACCTTTTTCACGAAGGCTTGCCGCCAGGGCGCGCCAGCGTGCCGCAAACCGGATGTGCTCCCAAGAAACTTCCGGCGTCCTTGTCTGTTGCGTGTTTTTCTTGCGGCGGTTCACGTTTGCTGCTGCTCGCGAAATGTTTTCGCCACAATTATCATCCGCTCTTGGACAAACACATCGAGGGCCTTGCTGTGTTGTCCCTGGATGCAGCCTGCGGTCTGGCACCAACCTCCTTTCGCAAGTGCGAACATTCAGGTTTCCCAGAGAAAGCGACAGACGGGACGCCTGGATCGCAGCAGTGCGAAGGGATAAATGGGTGCCTACAAAGAGCTCTCAGATTTGTTCTGCTCATTTCATCCAAGGTGAGTATTTTGTTTTTCACTTACCGCGCATTTTGAAAGCAACTATGCAATCTCGCTTTCTTGTACGCTTTGCGAGGATCGTTCACGAGAACGTCGGTGCTGCGAATGCCGCGCGCAAGGCTGGGCACGTTTACGTGAGCTTCGTACACCGGCTTATCGCGAGCGATATCTACTAAGATTTCAAGCGATGCGAGAGTATTGCTTGTCAAATAATAATGCAGTGCTGAGTATTGAAAATGCCCATTGCCATTTTGTAGCGCAGCTTGCCGCAGCGAAAAGCTGATCCGTGCGCTTTGATCGTATTTTATATCGCGCAGTGACAAGCACTGCGCGCGTACAAGCTTGCGCGACGGGGGTGCCTAATGTAGAAGGACCATTTTGTAGTAAATTAAATGGAGCTAGAAGGAGTCTTGGCTGATTATTTTACGTTTCGAATGTCTTAGTTGGTCATTTGCATTTTGCACTGGTGTCACACGGCCACTGTCGCTCGAGCCCGATCCGGATCAAAATTCTTGACTGCGATCGACACCTTTCCGCAAATTGCGCAATGAAACCAATCTGAACTTTGAAATTTGATCGTCATCGAAAGTGCGCCGCGTGACACCCGTGTTACATGCTTGAAAAATCGAGTCAGCTGCGAAGGTTGCAGTCACGTAAAATGTGCTCGGCGCTCTGTACCTTCCGTTTTTCACTTCTTCCCGTCTTCTTTGCGGCGTTCAATACAAGCAAGCATGGTCAGTTACAAAACAAATTCTGGCAGAGTAGCTCTGTTGACTTTATCTTTTCCTAGCTAAACTTTCATTATTGTGCTTGACCCTGAATGTTTTCTAATAGCTGACAATTTTATTTTCCAGGCCGGCCGTCGTCAGACCCTACCCATCCGGACTATGTCCCTACAATATTTCCGTACCGTGATCAAGGCAACACGAACCAGAAACTTCAGCGGTACCAGCGTGGCCAAAGGAGGCGCAGTGTGCAAGCTAGCGGACCTGCAGTGGGGAGCAAAAGTGCACAGGTGCAAATATGTGTACCTACTGCAAGTGACCTTGCAACATCGTCAGTAACTGACAATAATGTTGGCCTCGAGGATTACACTAAAGATTCTTGTGAAGCTGAAACAGAGACAACACTTACTATGGTTGATATATCTGCTCTTACTTTAGAGAATGCAGCACTAAAAGATAAGGTTGCTTGTTTAGAAGAACAGCTGGCATCAGCAAAGAAAAAAAATGCGGAGCTTGAGATGAAAAATCAGCCAGTTCCGATTCGGAAGATAACTAGGGACATTGTTATGAAGTCTCAGAAAGCTGTTAAGTTCCACACAGGTGTCGTGTCTGCAGAAATGTTTGCTGCATTGCTTCAAATGGTTCTGTCTGTCTGGAGCCCAACAACTCGAACAACCCTGGATCCAGAGCAGCAGCTCATTTTAGTGCTTATGAGACTGCGTCTGGGACTTCTGACGGAAGATCTAGCATTTCGGTTTGGCATTTCTGTAACTTCCGTAAGCCGCATTTTTCATTCGTGGCTAGATGTCTTAGCTGAGAACTTCAAGAAGCTCTTGATTTGGCCATCTCGTAGAACACTGCAATCTAGGTGCCCTGAGGCATTCAAAGATGCTGCATTCGAGAATGTCAGGGGCATAATTGATTGCACAGAAATATTTATCGAAAGACCCACTTCAATGACAGCAAGGAGCCAGACATATTCCAACTACAAACATCACAACACAGTCAAGCTTCTTGTGGTGATTGCCCCATCAGGATCAATCACGTTCGTTTCTAAAGCATGGGGCGGGAGGGTCTCTGACAAAGAGCTGACGCAACGCAGCGGACTGCTTGAATTGGTAGAAGAAGGGGACGTGTTCCTTGTAGACAGAGGATTCAGATGTG